>NC_139635.1:2236712-2424212 GCF_964638095.1 Poromitra crassiceps | reverse complement strand
TGGTGCACGCAGGGCATCACACAACAACTACGTCACTACATCAGAAAATATTATCTTCAGACTCAGTGAATGTGCTTGAAATGCTGCATTTCACAAAAGGCGGATTATCTCAGCTAATAATTTGAAAAGCCTGAAAACGCTGAAAACAACCTATCTTCTCCGGCTCATAACTAAAGAACGGAAAATGGTATCAATAAACTTTTTTTTGCTGATGATACAATAGAGCCAGCTCGTTCTTGTGCGTGTTCGGTGTTTACATAGTAATATCACACAATATTCTGTGGGCCTCGAGAAATCACTGAAAACGCTCTGAAAACTCTGGCACTGGGAGCATCCGTTCTCCAAAAGTGGCTGGCACTCAATGAGTTAAAGATGATGATTATCACTTTGCACCTATATGACGATATTGATCAATCTGACGCTACTTTGATCTAGATCAGGGGTTTTCAAAGTCTGAGATTGTGAGCCTCCCCTCAGACAAAACCCCCCTTAGTTGACTTTTTTTACACACTTAACAGTGACAGCACAATACATCCTCACACAAACAAACAAAAAGACATAAACTAGAAATAAAGTAACTATACAAAAAAGCAAATAGAACTACAGTTTATCTTTGTAGGATCCCTTCAACATTAATTAGTATTGTCCCACTCCTCACTGGAGGAGACCCTCTCCCACTTTAGCCGTTTTCCCACATGCGCTTTGTACCGCTAAATGACCTGGTCTAATGCCTGCATGTGGGAAAGTTGTTTTCCGGTATAAGCGCGACCCCGTCATCGCGGAGATTTTACCAGTTTCGAGCCAGTCAGAAGAGCGGTATGCGCGATAGCGGACTCAAGTGTAGAACGGGTCCAGTCATTTCCCGCGACACTCTCATGGGCGAGGTGTACACACGTTGCTTAATGTTCCAGCGGGCATAATCTAATCATTCGCGCACATTAAAGCAAACTGGCGAAATGATCTTGTGATAAGAGCAGTATGTCAGCTTCATGTGTGGGCGTGCTGATTTTCCCCTCTCCCCTCTGCTGCCTGCTCGCTCTCTGGCCACAGTCCGTCCTCCTCCTTCAGTCAGAAGCCCGACAGGGACACAGACGAAGCAAATGCACGAAGCAAATGCACGAAGCGAAATGTGGAAGTATTTTGCTTACGTTGCCGACAGCGAAGGCAAGCCCGGACACATCAAACGAAGCCAGTCTGTAAAAAGTGCTTCAACGCGACGCAGGTGAACAGATAAACAAGCAAACTTATTTCACCATTCGGAGTTTTGCCGACACGTCACTCCCCACCCGCTCTGCAGTGCCGCCCCGCCCACCAACATACAGGCAATTTCGCTGCTAGATTCCCATATGCGAGAGGAGAGGTGTGAAGGGAAATGTCCGATATTGACTTACAGGTAATTTTCCGGTACACATGTGGGAAAACGGCTTTTGTGTCGCGTTGCAACCTGCAACCACCTGCAGCCACAATCCTCTCCAAAAGAAATTGGCCTCTGCACTACATTTTTAAAGAAACTTAAATTCAAATCTGTTTGGTTTCGAGCTTTAAAACCAAAAAAACAACAACTTCGCAATAGAGTAATTGTGCTTACCACTTGGAGGAAGTTCTCATGCAGAACGCCCAACACAATGTTTATGGGTGTAAATTCAAAACAAATCCCAAGCGGCCTTAGCCACTTCTGGATTTTGGTCCACAAGCTTGCCACATATGGACAATAAAAAACAAATGCAACTGGTCTTCCTCTTGCTCATTACAAAATCTGCATATTGATGATTGTTCAATATTAAATCTGTTTTTTGGTAGGGATAATTTTGTAAAATATCTTCAATTGAAAGATTCTGGAATAGGAATCAATTGTTGTTTTATAAATTGATTTGATTTTTTTCTGCAAGTTTTTTTTATTAGATAATTTAAAGAGTCCTTGATGACCTTTCAATTATGAACATGAGCCATCACCACCTTGGATTTGGTGTAAGCACCTTGTATTTACAAGGTGCTAACCCTAACCCAAGATGATGATTATTTTCACTTAGCATCGATGGGATACGATATTGATCAATGTGATGCTACTTCAGTCTAGATCAGACCTGATCTAGGTTTTCAAAGTTTGAGACTATGATCCTCACCTCAGTCAAAGCCCCCCTTAGTTGAGTCAATTCCTGGGTTGAGCCAATAGCCTGATATGGCTGTTTGACATACTTCAGACTACACCAAATACATAGAATGTCTGTCTGAAGGCATGTACAATAAACAAATTATTTATTTGACACTGTCTCTGGGGATCTATGTGATCTTTTGATAACTAATTTCATATTGTGTCACTTCCATTCACTGAGCCTCCCCTGAAACTGTTTGGTGCCCCCCGTGTGGAGGCCCGCCTCCCACTTTGAAAACCTCTGATCTACAGTAGATGCATGTATGGTGCTAGCTATAGGCACCCTACCTGGCAGCAGGACTCCAGGTAGATCTCATCGATGCCCCAGTAGTCCAGCTCCTGGCCGAAGGACAGGGCACACATCTCCTCCATCATGTGCAGCTTGCCCGTGCGGTAGAAGTTGAGGATGGAGCTGAAGGCTCCTGGGTGGCGGTCGAAGAAGAACTCACTGTCGGCCAGGCTGTAGTCGTCACACAACTCCAGCAGGGACTCATGGGTGTTGCAGTCTCGCAGCCTCCCCAGACGGGTTCTGGGCAGCCGGTCCAGGGTTCTCCACAGCACCTCGTGGATCAGGCCGCCCACATTCAGCCTCACCTAGGGGTGGACCATGTGGCAAAAATATCATGTCAGTTTTTTTCAGGCAGGATCACGATCCACGATCTTATCACTATTCTTTTTCATGTTAGTTTTTAAGATTATTTTCCATTTTATTCTTCACTTGACATCCCAAAACATCTCCAAACTTTAATTTTAATCGCACTAACCATACCCAAGAAAACAATTCTATTTAATTGGAAAGACAGAACAAAACTATCAATCCACTAATGGGCCACTCAAACCTAGAGAACCTCACTTCAACCATTAAGGACAATCTGACCCCATTCCATAACACCTGGTTGCCGTTCCTGCATTTCATTCAGAGCTGATTGCTCTTTCTCCCTCTCAGCTCTAACCAAGCCTCAAAATATTACAAATGTGCTGCTCAATATACCCCATCATGACTAGATCACCGCTCATTACCATATCCAACATCTAAGACCATATCTAGTCTCATATCACCATATTACCATATCCAAGATCTAAGACCATATAGTCTCATATCACCATATCACCATATCCAACATCTACCGTAAGACTATCTAGTCTCACTATAATACGATATCCAACATCTAAGACCATATCTAGTCTCATATCACCATATTACCATATCTAACATCTAAGCCCCCATTCACACAGAATGCCGAAGCAACGCTCAACCTAAGCTCTACCTACACTGAACCCACAAGTTTCATTTTCTGTTAACAGGCGAAGCCGTTCACACCACCCACGTGCGTGCCACGCCGAAGCCACGCTCATGCCTTGCTCAAGCGATCATTCAGGATTCACGCCTATTCCAAGCGTGACGCGTCAAGCCAGGCATGAAGTCAATGGGAGTCGTGGGTGGGTTCAAGGCACCGAGTAGGCGCTGAGAGGAAAAGATAAGGCTTCTTGTGTGAACGGCTCAGCGTGAGCCTGCCTCAAGCTTCAGTTCTGCTTACGTCAGGTGTCCTGTGTAAACAAGATGTAAGATGATATCTAGTCTCATATCAACATATTACCATATCCAACATCTAAGACCATATTGTCTCATATCACCATATTCAACATCTACCGTAAGACAATATCTAGTCTCATATCACCATAATATCGCTTACAGAAAAACCACATGAACTTCGCATGTGCAATATCACATTTGAAATGTGAAAACGTGATCACATGTGAAACATGTGCTTTGCCCATGGGAAGCGTGTGGTTTTGGAACATTTTCACATGTGAAATCGCCTTGAAATAGCCTCATGTGTATGGGGGCCGGGGCCGGGGTGGGGGGCATCGCTGCTCTCCATCACTGGTCGAGGGCTGCCGGTTCGAATAGCTTAGGTTAGGTGATAGATTAGCTACAGCCTAACTATAGGCTGTAGACCTGTTATAGTGTTCAGGCTAAAATCAGACTAGAGCAGAATAGGACAGGCCAGACTAGCGCTGTAGATTAGCTAGATTCCCTGTGTCCTAGTTAGTTCTGGTTAATGTCTAGAGTAGTCAGATTGTCTGATCTTCTCCCCCCCTCTCTTTCTCTTTCCCCCTTCCCCTGCTCCTTCCCCACTTCCCTCTTCCCGTTCTCTCCTCTCCCACATTCCCCATTCCCTCCCCACCTCCTCTCTTTCTATGCTCTCTCCTCCCCCACATCCCACCGCTCTCCCCCCTCCCTTCTCCTGCTCTCTCCTCTTTCTCCCCACCCCTGCTCCTTCCCCTCCTCCCCAACTTTCCCCTTACCCTGCCACTTCCTGCTCTCTCCTCTCTCACATTCCCCCTGCTCTCCCTCCCCTGGACCCTCCCCACCTCCTCCCCTTCATGTCCTCTCCTCCCCCACTATTCCCCCACTATTCTAAATCATGGCACCCATTCTACTCCAAAGCATGGCACCCGTTCTATCCCCTCCCACTATTCCGCCACTATTCGAAAGCATGGCACCCATTCTACCCTAAAGCGTGGCACCCATAAGCTCTATATGCGAATATGTGTTTATTTGGCAAAGGGCTTCACTACTAAAGGCTTGCAGCAAATTAAGTTAAGCATAGTTTGGTTGCAAAGAAATCAACATGATATGTCCGTTTGTAAAATGTGTGTATATATTTCTCTATCATATGATTGTTCGGTGTGTTATTATTACTACTGTAATTTGTTACTGTTGTGTCAGCTAGCCCTCCTTTCCCTGTTCTCTCCATATAGTCTCTCATACTCCCCCTGCTATCCCTCCCCACCTCCTCCCATTCCCGAACCCCCGTTGGCATCCATTCTATTTTAAAGCATGGCACCCATTCTCTTTCTTTCCCCCTTCCCCTGCTCCTTTCCCCACCTCTCCTTCTCCGTTCTCTCCTCCCCCACATTTCCCATTCTCTCCCCACCTCCTCCCTCTCCCTGTTGTCTCCTCCCCCACATCCCCCTGCTCTCCCTCCCCCCTCCCCTCTCCTGCTCTCTCCTCTTTCCCCCTTTCCCTGCTCCTTCCCCACCTCCTATACTCCCCAACATTTCCCATTCCCTCCCCACCTCATCACTCTCTCACATTCCCCCTGCTCTCCCTCCCTTCTCCTGCTCTCTCCTCCGCTCTCTCCTATATTCCTATATTTTCTATATTTTTCTATCAATTGTTCAATGTGTTATCATTATTCTGTAATTTGCTACTGTTGTGTCAGCTAGAATTAGCTAGACATATTTTCTGTGAAGCCCTCTTTGACATGCTTGTGAATTAGGGCTATACAAATAAACTTGACTTGACTTGAAATGTGTGAAACCCATGTAAATTCCCATGTGATTACATGTGAAACCTATGTGATTACATGTGAAATCCATGTAAATGTTGTTTTCCACATATGCTCCACATGTGGAAAACATGTTGCTAAACAACATGTGGCAAAACATGTTATCACATGTTATAACATGTGATAACATGTTTTCCACGTTATCCAAAACCACATGGTTTGACACATGGGTTTCACATGTTTTCCACATGTGGACACGTGAACCTCATGTGGTTTTTCTGTAAGGGATGATATCCAACATCTAAGACCATATCTAGTCTCATGTCACCATATTACCATATCCAACAGCTATAAGACCGATCTACAGTAGTCTCATGTCACCATATTCCCATACCCAACATCTAAAAAAGGTAAAGGTAAAGTCCCACTGATTGTCACACACCTGAGTGTGCAAAATTTCTCAAATTTGTTCTCATATCACCATATCCAACATCTAAGACCATATTTCTGCTGTATTGCCGAGCACTAGCCTCACCCGTCTGGACCGGGCCTTTATACGGATGATGTCGATGGGCTCGGGGGGGAGCACGGGAGGCGCCGCGGGCCGCGGGTTGGTTTTGGGGTAGCTGAAGGTCACCCTGTCTGCCATACTGCTCTGTGTGAGAGTTTCCTGGGTGGGGTTGCCTCAGCCTGCAGAGGTGGTGTCGTGTGTGTGTGTGTGTGTGTGTGTGTGTGTGTGGGGGGGGGGGGGTGGGTGTGGGGGTTGGGGCAGGTCTGTCTCCACACCACAGCCAGGGAAGGTCCTCTGCTCACACCGCTCTCCAGTTGCTTCGCTCCATGGCTGTAGCGGCAAACAGGGCATCACACATCAGACAAGTTTGAACACTGTGTTACATTTCAACATGCTTAGAATTTACACACTGTTTTATTACCACATATCAGGTCAGGCAAAATGCTGGCACAACATACATGTACATATATACTGCATATACTTTATGCTGGCACAACATACATGTACATATATACTGCATATACTTTATGCTGGCACAACATACATGTACATATATACTGCATATACTTTATGCTGGCACAACATACATGTACATATATACTGCATATACTTTATGCTGGCACAACATACATGTACATATACAGTATACTGCATATACTTTTCATGCTGGCACAACATACATGTACATATATATACTGCATATACTTTATGCTGGCACAACATACATGTACATATATACTGCATATACTTTTCATGCTGGCACAACATACATGTACATATATAATGCATATACTTTTCATGCGCAATACATGAAAGAAACAGAAAACAATAATATCAAACATTTTCACAGCAGCCATTGTGTGTCTCAACACAGGGTAAACACAGGTGTAACCAATAAGATTAATGATGGCTTCCACCTTCCATTCCATTTAAGTGTTCCAGTGCCAGGGCCCTCATTACTGATATTGGTTACACCAGTGTTTACCCTGCTTTGAGACACAAAATGGCTGCTGTGAAACGGGTCTATTGGTTGAAGATTGAACTCCCAAGGTTAGAAAAGTTAGAAATGTCACTATTTCAGGTATCAAAACAAAATCTCCTAAAACAGACTTTGGGAGTAAATTCACAATTTTCACAGAATTGTGTTGCTAGGGAACCGTTTGAAACTTAGCTTAGTTAGTTGTAGTCAGTTATTGTACCAGCAAACACTGCAACAGGACTTAAGCTGGGGGCAATGAAGTAGATGCAGTAGAATGTTTACTGTATGTTGTCGAATTGAAACCGTCTATAGTCATGGAACTGAACATTAGTGTGACACTGCAACAGATTTCCGCTTCTTAATGGGGCTCAGTCAGAAAGTATTAATCTGAATGGGTAGCATGTGGGAGGATCATGCTATTCCCCCCAGTCCCCCCCCCCAAACGGGTGACAATGTAATATGTAGTAATGCTAGAAGAGCAGGCTGGCCCAACACAGGACTACTGAGAGGGTTTCAGAGCAAATCAGAATGAAAAATGAGAGTATTTATATTACAAAGCCATACCCCAATTTCATTATGTAGCAAAAATAATGGATATGTGATACATTGTCCATATCAGGTAGCCCTACCTCTACAGTCTCTATCCAGTGCCTCGTCAAAATCCAGGAAAAATATAACTTCAGTATATTCAATCAACAACATTGCACAAAGATTAAAATAATTGTAATTTAACAATAGTTAAAACTATTGTTAAATTACAAATTGTAAAACTGATCAGTCTGTCACTCACTCATTTTGATTCACTTTCACAAAATGAATAATCTAAACTGCACTAAGCCCAACAGTGCCACTATGAATGAAGTGATTTTTTTGGAGAAGCCATTTGTCTTGTTGAGCTATAAGGCTTATGTTGCCATTAGGCCTTGATCTAGTTGTATAATAATCCCAGTAGTGGTATTAGGCATCCTGTCCCCTGGCTGCAGCCTACCTCAGTTAATTATAGCCTGTAGTCTCTCTGCTCCTGGGACACCCAGGACAACACACTACGTCAACACACTACGTCACGACCCAAGAGGCTGCCTCACTCATAGGGAAGAAGTGAGCCTAAAGCCTGTGGAACTCCAATCAAACATTCTACAAACACAGACAAACACTACTGATGTTTGTTTGGTGTACACACACACACACACACACACACTCACACACACACACACACACACACACACACACACACACACACACACACACACACACACACACATACACCATACACATACGTATGTGTATGTGCCATGGCTCTCTGTCCTTGTTTGGAGATGTTTGGTCAGATTCAACATGTTCAATCCTTTAGCTAAAGTTTAGCCCTCATCAATCAAACACTATCCAGCATCTTGTTGGATAATGTTTGATTGGTGTGTCATAGGTTTAAGTCAGCCATCCTCAAAAACAACAATTACTGTAGACTTATGTTACACAAAACATTTCTACAACATACTTTGTTTGGCTTGGCTTTCTGCATTGATTCTGATTAAGTGTTGTGTATTAACTATGTAAACAGACTTTCCTTTGCATGACAGTTGGCTAGCTGACTCTCAGACTGTCAAGACACTTCAGGACCAAACACACAGACAGGATGAATCTTGACCAATGAAGCAGCCTGAAGTAAGAGCATTAAATCCTACATCACTGTCAAGAGATTAAGAGGCCGTAGGCCACATTTACCTGCCTGTCTGTCGCCACCTCAGTTTGAAAAAGCTACAATAGTCATATTTGCAGATATAGAGATACATACATACAAATACAAACATCTAATGAGTTCAGTTTAGTTGCCTAAGGAGAACTTCACCCAAAAGACCATGCTGATTTATTTTGCACATGGTCTCACACATATCGGAAAACTATAAACAGTTTTGCAGACAACTAGAGAGACTAGACTAGTTTTCTTTTTATTTCAGTTAATTAAATTTTCCCACACACCTAGTTTTACTTCAGTTTTAGTGAACTATAATAACCCTGGAAAGTAAAAGCAACCAGGTTAAAGGCTTGTTACCTGTGTGGAACTCCAAGCAGCTCTCAGCACAGCGTCCAGTCAGCCCTGCTGCTCCCATAGCCTCCTGACAGCACACACACGCACACACACACCCACACTGCTGGCTCTACACATGGTCCCATAGACGTCCAGTCAGCTCCTAGCTCTTTGCTGTGAAGGGGACATCCAGCAACCTGCAGCCCAGACATCGAGCCGCGCCATGGGCTAACAACCACCACACACCCGGTGCCCTGGAGACACCACTACCACCAGCATGTAAAAATACACAGAGAGAGAAAGAGAGAGAGAGAGAGGGGGGGGGGGGGTGAGCGAGATAGGCAGAGAGAGAGGGTGGGAGAGAGAGATAGGCAGAGAGAGAGAAGCAGAGAGAGGCGGGGGAGGGGCTAATTGGATTGGGCAGTTCATCACCAAGGACAGCTCCAGATCAAGCTTCTCCAAGTCATGCACTGTGTGCGGCAGGGGGGACGGTCACTTCCTGTTTGTTCAATTAATTTTGTTTCAATTAGCACACATGGCTAGCCTGTAGCCTGGGAACCTGATCAATCGGCTTATGTTTTCTTACCACTGGCAGATGCATCAGGCCCGCAGCCTCCTATTCAGACACATTTCCACCAGTCTGAAGACAGCTGGGCCAATCACAGTCCCTTTATTACATGGCTTTGTTTATTACCTTTGATTGGTCAATCACGGGATTCTGAGAGTCTGGAGGACGTCGTCCAGTCATATCAAATCGACAGAAAGAAATAGAGTACCACAGGAATGAGTCCAGAAGACCTGGATGTTAGCACATCCGGCTCTCATGTGTACAAGTGATGGATTTTTATACATCCGCCGGCGATAGCCGAGCCAGAGGGATTATGGTTTCGGGTTGTCCATCCGTCCGTCCGTCTTATGATCGTTAACGCGATATCTCAGGAATCCCTTCACGCAATTTCGTCAAATTTGGCTCAAACGTCCACTTGGACTCAAAGATGAACTGATTAGATTTTGGTGGTCAAAGGTCAAAGTTCAAGGTCATTGTGACCTCAGAAACGTCATTTTCTAGCTCGTTAACACGATATCTCAGGAATATATCTGGAAATTGAGGGAATTTCATCACATTCGCCTCAAACATCCAGTTGGACTCAAGGATGAACTGATTAGATTTTGGTGGTCAAAGGTCATAGTTCAAGGTCACTGTGATCTCACGAGTGACATTTTCTACCTCGTTAACGCGATATCTCAGCAACACCTTGACTGAATTTCATTACATTTGGCTCAAACGTCCATGTGGACTCAAGGATGAACTGATTAAGTCAAGGTCAAGGTCACTGTGACCTCACAAACGCCATTTTCAAGCTCGTTAACGCAATATCTCAGTAGCGCCTTGACAGATTTTTTTTTACATTTGGCTCAAACGTCAAAGTCTGGACAGACATGGATGTTGACTGCTCACTTGTTGGCAGAAGCATATATCCGCAGTGCGGTCATTCTAGTTGTATGGGGATTTTGGTTAAACTAGGCTCGCCCGGCCTGCACCTCGCCAAGCTGGCCCTGCAGCTTGCATACGCAGCTCGGCTGCTGCATGCGTGGCTTCGACTGCCCTATTGGCACACGCACGCGGGCGTGTGTGTTGCTCACAAAATATTATTGCCCTTAAGTTTACACATGCGCGCGGGTGTGTGTTTGTGTGTGTGTGCCCCTTAAGTTTACATCAGTGCCTATGACATCAGTGATGACATTAGATGATTTTTCTCTTATGACATCATCAGTCTTATGACATCATCAGTGATGTCATAAGATGATTTTTCTCTTATGACATCATCAGTCTTATGACATCACTGATCACATCAGTGATGTCACAATGCCTCCTATGACATCATCAGTGGGACAAAAATTTAAACAGACAGAGATGACCCACTTGTCAATTTTATATAATAAAGAAGACTAGGCATTCCTAGGCTTGCCTGCTGCGCGACCTCGCCCGCCCTGCAGCTCGCCGAGCTGGCCCTACAGCTTGCATATGCAGCTCGCAGCTCGCAGCTCGCCTGCAGCTCGGCTGCAGCGTGGCCTCGCCTGCTCTATTGGCGCACACACGTGGGTGTGTGTGTGTGTTGCTCGAAAAATGTTATTGCCCTTAAAGATGAGCTGAACCCAATTCTTTTTATTTTTTTAGTTCACATACCTGGGTATTCAGTGCACCTATTTAATAATGTGTGCAAGAAAATCACTAAAATCAACTTTATTTAGTTTTTCACACTTTTTCACATCAAGATTTCATTCATAACAGTAATCTAGTTTGCTGATGTCACATCAGCTTTCAACCCCATTTCAACCAATCATATCATGACATGGCAGCTGTCAATCAATCTTCATTTCGAGGAGAAATTTCTGCAGGCAAAATGGCCGTCTCGTGCCTGTAACCTGGCAGAATTTCTATCCCATAAACCAGGGATACTCAACTTGCTTTGCCCGGGGGCCACTTTCGTGAAATGATAGAAGGCCAGGGGCCAGTTAATAAACAAACAATATACATTTTTCTGTAGAGGATTGTAGGTTTTTGGGGTGTCAGCCGGAGTTTAGTCTGACAAAGTTGTGCACACCGGTTAAGTAGTTAGGTTAAGTACATAAGTACCTGGGTAGCGAGCAGACGACGGTATTTGACAATTTAGCAGCTAAATCATAGATTATTGAAAGATAATCCATATTCCAGACTGAAATGCTATAACAGAAGTGGAGTATTGGCCAGAATGACATGAACATTTGGACACTTATTCAGCAGGTATCTTGCATGTTGCGTTAAGGTGCACTGTAAAATAAATTCCAATTCCATCGCGGCCCGAGGGCCGCAAGTTGAGTGTCACTGCCATAAACTAACTAATAACTTGACCAATAGGTATGTAACAACATACAGAAAAAAAGGTTAACATAAAACAAACTGTAATGTCTTAATTTGATGTAGAATGCAAAGACATAAACTGGCTCTTAAACTTGCATTCCAGGAATAACGTTAACGTCTTACCCCGGCCCCTCGGAGATTCCAGGCAGGCAGGCAGCACTCATGCATCGGATTCTCCGCTCCGGTCCACAGGGAAGCAGCCTGCTTCTCTGCGGATCCCACTTGCGTAGGTAGTGCCACAACACGTTGAATCCCACTCGATTTGGGGGCAGAACACGTAATTGGTCAACGCCGAATCCAGTCCCCAGAATTGTCAAATCAAATCATCGACACGCTATGCCCGCCTCTCAACTCTCTGTCATCTCATACAAGATTTGTTTTCAGATGGTTTTCAGTCTGATACGTCTCCGAGCCTCACGCCACATGGTTCAGGTCGTCTTTAAGTTTACATGCTGTGTGTGTGTGACATCATCAGTATTATGACATCACTGATGACATCAGTGGTGTCACAATGGCTCCTATGACATCATCAGTTGGACAAAAATGGAAACAAACAAACAAACAAACAAACTAGAAAAGTGCACTCGGTGGAGTGCAGGGCCCCATTCCAATACCCATACTTCCATACTATTTAGTAGGCAAAAAAAGATTTAGTATGTCCCAATACATAGTATGTCAGATGCAGTATGCCAAGAGTACCAGGATGTTGTACTACATCAGCTCCTATTTCGGAGTATGCATCGATGCATGCTGCTTCAGCCAAACTTCCCCACAATCCTTTGCGCAGCAGGAAGTTATGGCTTCTTCTTCTTCTTCTAATGTTTTATGGCGGTTGGCAAACAACTTTTTGTGCATTACCGCCAGCTACTGGAGTTACGTCGCACTGACTGAGCTGCGTGTTCATGAATGAGATAATTAACTTTAAGAAAGCCTTGAAATATGTTAAAACCAAACAAGCATGGTGTGTACCAAAACATGCATATCTTGATTCCTGTTTAGATCTCTGACTTAATGTTTTTGTTTTATTTATTTTATTTTGTTTATTTGATTGTCTGTTCCAATTTTGTAAATGTTTAGTCTGAATTTTTTGTATAATGTACTGTTTGTTACTGCCAGACTTTGTTTATTGAATAAAATAAAATAAAACTCAAATGTGGCGCTGCGGACATCGGCGGAAGTGAGCAAGAGGTCGGAGTTCAGGAAGCTCACGTGACGACAGATGTAGTGTGTCCCAATAGTATGCATTTTGCATGCATGCTGCACACTACAATCCATACTTTGTGAGGGCAGCGGCAGTACATACTACAAGAAAGAAGTACAAGTATGGGTATTGGAACGGGGCCCAGATCTCCGCCAGCACCGCGTTTTCCCCCAAGCTGACTCATATACCATGTGTGTGACAAGACATCGCCTGAATGTAATGTGTTAGTGAGTGTTGTCATACTGAGATGCTATTTTAAATCATATATTGTTATAGTTCAATTACGTTCATCATGTCTTCGTAACAATTAGACAGTTTTTGTTTTCTTGTGTTCAGACATATAGGTTTATTAGATGTTTTTACCTTGACAGTTTCGGCAATAGCTCTCGCCTTCCTCAGAAGCAGTCTACTGACAGCTGGGTATGTCCATTAGGTACTCTTTTTGTGTACCCTATTGTAAAGTGGTGCATCATACTCAGTAGTTTATGAATACTGAATTATTACTGAATTATTATCTATCTATTAGTTAGTCTTTTTGTGTACCCTATTGTAAAGTGGTGCATCATACTCAGTAGTTTATGAGTACTGAATCATTACCACACGACATACGACATACTACACCCACGACAGGTAATAATTAAGTAATGAGTAACTAACAATTAACTATATACTCACAAACTGATCATTGACTAACCATTAACTAATGAGTAATTAATCTACTAAGGAACTAACAACTAATCATGAACTAATGATTAACTACTATACTCACAATGTGACCTTAACTAATGATTAACTAATGATTAACTAATATATTCACGCACTGACATTTATTAATCATTAACGAACGATTAACTACTCTACTCATGGAACTGACCGACTCATCAGTAACCAATGATTAACTACTATATTCACGAGCTGACATTTAGTAATCATTAAGTATTGATTAACTACTCTACTCAGGAACTTAGATACTAATCATTAACTAATGACTACCTACTCATTAACTATGATTAACTAGTGATTGACTAATGACAAATTATTCCTTAGCTACTCATTAACTAACTATTAGTTAATGATTAGTTTACTAGTAACTACTACAGTATTTGTGTACGTTATTGTAAAGTGTTACCGATTTTTCTAAATGTCTAGGGAGAAAATGAATGGGAAACTCACTTCTGAGGCAAAATGTCATGTGACTGTTCAGTTCTATAAACAGATAGACGTAGGATTAGATTGATTACAACTGTGTCACAAAATGATCAAATTATCGTACATTTGGGGGATTTTGGGATTATTGATCGTACAGAGGTCGAAATTATTGTACAAATACGATAATTATCGTACATCTGGCAACGCGGGTCCCTCTGCTTGCCCACTCAGCGAGAAGGAAGCTGCTGTCACAGACGTGACGCTGTGGCTTTTAAGGGGGATGGACATTGTAGAAAATCCCCTCATTTCCTATTCCTCCAATTGCCTCCTCACTGCTTCCCTTCACTGCTCTCTGGATGGGCGGAGCCCGAGAGCTAATAAGGCCAGTCACATCACCTGTGGCAAATCCCTTCTGCTGCAAACCATAGTAGCACAAGCTGGCTGGCCTCCACTGGATTCCACACCTTCACCTTTGCTGTGTAAATGATTACGAACCAGCAGCATCAACAACATATGGTGTCACAATAAATATTACTGGTGTTGGAATCCAAGCCTCTGCTGTCTTCTGTCCTGGCCGACAGGCCATTGTGTTGGGCCCTACCTGGAACCAGGCCTTAGACCTGAGCTGCACCCACCCTCACCACCATTCCATACAGTTGATATTTTTCATGGTCCTTCTTCGGCGGATATGGCCAATGCAATGGACAACAGCACACCATCAAACACGAGGCCAGCCCGTTCTCACCAGCCACCTGTATATCTGGCAGACTACCAGACTTCATTCCCCCCCCGGCCTCCCAATCCTGCCATTCATCAACCTGCAGAGCCACATGTCATCAATCAGCCCTCAGAGCCTCCTGCTGAAGTGACTCGGACGCCTACATCTGCAAATGTGGAAAGTTCTGTTACCACTGAACACCATCCACTTCACCCAAATACCACCACAAAAGGAGACATGGAGCAAATTAAGGACATGATCATGGGCCTGGGACAGAGGATGGACTGGATGAGAGAAATATGCTCAACATCTAACTCTTCACGGACATCCCCTTCCTTGAACCTGGGACCCTGCAGGTATTACAACCCCCCTTTTTTAGGCCAAGAACTGCATAACATACTCAGGACTCGTAGTGACTTTAATCTTAGTTCACCACCTCCACCTGGTCGCTTTTGCTCCCTTTCAGCCCCTGGGTCTTTGAAGTCAGCAAGGCCCAAGTTAAGTCATATTGTCTCTATACCGGCGCCTTCTCTCCAAGCTCCTTCTTACCAGACAGTGCCTCTGCCTAAGGTGAACATTGTCAGATCGGTAGCAGTTGACTTAGTTAACCCTTCCTATGCACAGGCTCATGTGTATTCTCAAACTGCTGGGAATCTTCCTGCCCCTCCTTACAGGCAGCCTTTTGCTCCTGTGAATGCTCCACCTCAATTTGCTGCAACTAGACCTCCTTACATGCAGCCTCTTGCTCCTTTGAATGCTCCATCGCCTCAAGTTGCTCCAACTAGACCTTCTTACCTGCAGCCTCCTGCTCCTTCGAACACTGCACCACCTCAAGTTGCTGCAACTAGACCTTCTTACCAGCAGCCTCCTGTTGCTTTGACTGCTCCATCACCTCAAGTTGCTGCAACTGGACCTCCTTACCAGCAGCCTCCTGCTGCTTTGACTGCTCCTCAGCCTAAGGTGTTCCAGGCGCCTCCTCCTCAGCCTAAGGTGCTCCCTGCGCCTCCTTCGCTCCAGGTGCTCCCAGCACCTCCTCCGCCTCAGGTGTTCCCTGCGCCTCCTCCTCCGCCTCAGGTGCTCCCTGCGCCACCTCCTCGGCCTCAGGTGCTCCAGACCCCTCCTCCTCAGCCTCAGGTGCTCCAGGTGCCTCCTCCTCAGCCTCAGGTGCTCCAGGTGCCTCCTCCTCAGCCTCAGGTGCTCCAGGTGCCTCCTACTCAGCCTCAGGTGCTCCCTGCGCCACCTCCTTGGCCTCAGGTGTTCCAGACGCCTCCTCCTCAGCCTCAGGTGCTCCCTGCGCCACCTCCTTGGCCTCAGGTGTTCCAGACGCCTCCTCCTCAGCCTCAGGTGCTCCCTGCGCCACCTCCTTGGCCTCAGGTGTTCCAGACGCCTCCTCCTCAGCCTCAGGTGCTCCCTGCGCCTCCTCTTCAGCCTCAGGTGCTCCCTGCGCCTCCTCCTCAGATCCCAGTGCCCCCCGCACCACCAGTCCCGGTGCCCCCTGCACTGCCAGTCCCGGTGGCCCCCCTGGCACCAGTCCAGGTGCCCCCTGCACCGGTGGCCCCCCCGGCTCTAGTCCCAGTGCCCCTTAGACCTCCTGCTCGGGTGGCCCCCGCACCTCCATCTGCTCCCTTGGCACCCATCCCTCGGCGCCGACCTACCGTGGCACCATTCCACCACCAGCATCCAGGTCGGCCTCCGGAAGGGTGCTGCTACCTGGGTCATCAGCGTCTGGGCCATCGTCCAGGGTTTCACCACCCTTCTGACCTCCCCCCTGGACGCCCTCCGGACCCGTGGTGCCTTTCAGCCATCCTGCCTGACCTGGAGCTTGTGAACCCAAAATTTGTGTTCATGGGGCGGCGGGACACCCCTCTCCCTTGGGTGATGTATGGCAGCCTTTCCTCCTACAGCTAACCCTGGATTTTCTGAACCCTGACCCAGTAACTCCCTATCTCCTCCTCATGGGGCGGCTGGAGTGGTTGGTTCCTCGTATAGAGACCAAGGATGATGATCCGGACCCTCTTCATCACATCGAATGATTTTCTTTCAAATCAAATCTGGTTCACCAATTTGAGGGGCGGCTGTAGAAAATCCCCTCATTTCCTATTCCTCCAATTGCCTCCTCACTGCTTCCCTTCACTGCTCTCTGGATGGGCGGAGCCCGAGAGCTAATAAGGCCAGTCACATCACCTGTGGCAAATCCCTTCTGCTGCAAACCATAGTAGCACAAGCTGGCTGGCCTCCACTGGATTCCACACCTTCACCTTTGCTGTGTAAATGATTACGAACCAGCAGCATCAACAACATATGGTGTCACAATAAATATTACTGGTGTTGGAATCCAAGCCTCTGCTGTCTTCTGTCCTGGCCGACAGGCCATTGTGTTGGGCCCTACCTGGAACCAGGCCTTAGACCTGAGCTGCACCCACCCTCACCACCATTCCATACAGTTGATATTTTTCAGACATGATCACACCTGTGAATACTTTTGGGCATAAACACGCCTATTATAGAGGTTTGCGCCAAGATGACACCAAGCGCAGTGCCCAAAAGGAGTGAGGACAATACAGTACATGCTTTGAATTCCTTCGTTTTAGCTATGCAGTGTTCTAAGCAGACCGGATGGTATGCAGCAGATGATAGAACGCTCATCCATAAGAGACTTGAGACTTGGACTTGTGACCGAAGACTTGACTTGCACTTGCCCCTCAAAGACTTGAGACTTGAGCTCAAAGACTTGCAAAAAATGACTTGTGGGCATCACACTCACACACACACACACACACACACACACACACACACACACAACACACACACACACAGTTGGCCCTCACGCTTGTGAATATAAGAATTTTATATAATATAAAAATGTCACCCGATAATTTCGGTTTGGTAACCAAGCGCGGAAACGTTAATCTGTTTTGACCGCAGCCTGTGGTTTGCTGTCTGTCAGATTGGTAGAGATATAGAAGCTCCCATTCCACCGCTGCTCAGGTGTAATCCATGACGTTATTCCGGACCGGCTCAAATAAATACGTGCAGCCATCGAATTCAAATGAATTGTCCATAATCTCGAAATCAGATAAATATCTGCGGTGTTTAGCTACAGTGGGCTATAGGTTAAGTTACACAACAGACCCTCGCTGCTGCAAGTCCCTGTGATGCCCTTTCACATCAGGGCAAGTTGAAAGCACATCCGGGGCAGAGCAGAGATAAGCCTTCACTAGCTATAAACCTAGCATGCTAAAAACACAGCTGATATTTATTTGATTTCGAGATCATGGACAAATTTGAATTCCGAAGTATTTACCTAATCCCTAATCAAATGGGAGGTTGTGAAGTTGGAAACATGTCACATCACTGCCCTACACCGTTTTAATTTAATTCATAATCACAATTCTTCTCGCCAGCATGCCATTTGTTGATGATTCATGTGATATATTGTACCATTCAATAATGGCCAACCATAAAGTAAACCTGTGAGTTGCAAATAGCAGACTAGCAAGTGCATTTGCATCTTAGAACCACAAGGCAGCAATGAAACCACTCTATTACATTACATTATTCATATAACCAGTTTCTGTGATGTACTGAGACCAAGAGATTGAAGAGAAAAAGTGTGAGAAGATGTCCAGGTCTCCCCTACAGAGGGGCTCCCTCTCCAGCATGTCTGACATGAGACCCTGGGATTAAATCACCTCCAGGACTCAGTGCATGTCCTCCCAACTGTGAAGGTGGACAGGATATCTACAGCAGTGCCAGGGGCAGAGTGACCCTATCAGCCCGGAGAGGGCGAAGCTCTTAGGGGGCCCCCCGTCCAATTTTTTTTTCTTTTCAATTAAGGCCAGCGGCGAGGAGAAATGTGTCTTTTTTGCATGTTTGAATCTGTTTTAGCCATATTTAGTGGAATATCTCATTGTAAACACACCAATGTTATTGTCTATTGATTGAATTCCTCTCACACTCACACCACTGGCTTTATTAAATAATAATTTTAAGTCACAACTGTAAAATAGCTGATAGCCCCTATATCCGAAAACACAATTTGTCACTCATTGAACCAAGTAATATTATGTCCAAGAAAGCCTACAGTGAAGCCACTTTACAGACAAGCTTGTTCTGAAGAAGAAAAAGAAAAACACAGGTTGCCAGCCAGGCCTCTTCAGATGTTTCAGCACCGAGGCACAGCCCTCGGTTCAGCACCACCGCAAATGGACAGTGACAGGCTGTCACAGACAGCACCCTGTCTGCCCCTGTCTCCCTCTCTCTCTCACACACAGACAGGCGCGGACTGCATAATCGGGCACGTCGGGCCGATGCCCGGTGGCCTGGCCTTAGCCTAGGTAAACCCAGCCACCACGTGACCTGCTCTCTCAGTTCCCAGTCACTAGCGTCTAGACTCCGGGCCATTCAGATCGATTTCTGGGGCGATTGAAAGACCCGCGCAGACCCGCAGCCACCCCGCAGCCAATGAGTGACGGCGTGACTGCCAACATCAGTCCTGCCGTGATCGGCCAATCAGAGAGTGCGTCTTTGTCAATGACGTGTAACAGCTGCAGCGGCTTAGCACTACCTAGCCGTTAGCATTTGGCCTCTCTAAAGCATAGCTCCCGAGCTAGCTACTAGCTGGCTAGCTATATGGCTATGCAACTACGTGAGGAAATTCAAGTGAAAACAGCTGTTGAGGTTGAGGTCTGTTGATCAAAATAACACCTAGCGTTATCGAAATCGGATTTTAGCGGACCATACAAGCCAGGGCTTCAGAGCTGATCACCTGGACACATTTTATGGCGAAATTATCTGATAAACTTGTCTGTGCTGCTCTGTGGTGATCAGCTAATGTCTTCATAGCATTGTGATTATGATTTAATGCATTATGGAAGATAAACGCTGGTTTAACATAATTAAAATAATTCCCTACCAAACATGTAAAGTGACGCTTCTGGGCAGTAGACCATTTGGGCATAACATTATGTAATGTGACATGAGATCACCACATTTCAATAAATATAACGTTTTTGCACATTTGAATGCTGCTGGTCGTTTGTTTAATGCTGTATATATTGGATATTTAAAGCTGATACACTTTACACAATCAAATCTAACTTATTCACAGCAATACACAGTCCAGTAGTACAGTGGGCTAATTGTTTGAATTATATCGAAATATATTTGCATGGTGTAGCATGTAATGCAGATAATGTAGCTAGATACTCTGACACAGAAAGGCAGACAAGCTAGCAGCAGGGATCTTGTCACACTGATTCCAGATAAACTCCTCTGTCTAGCCAGCTATACAATATTGATCAAAATAACACCTATATCGAAATCGGATTTGAGCGGACCATACAAGCCGGGGCTTCAGAGCTGATCACCTGGACACATTTTACGGCGAAATTATCTGATAAACTTGTCTGTGCAGCTCTGTGGTGATCAGCTAATGTCTTCGCATTGTGATTATGATTTAATGCATTATGGAAGATAAACGCTGGAAGGCTGGGTAGCATTAGCTGACGTCATCCAGGCTACAGTAACATTAGGCTATTATAGTTATGAAACGCTGAAATATTTTGTGAACGCACCAATAGTTAGAGAAGGAAACCTCTCTTTGCATTTTATTTTTTAATAAAAGTAGGCTACTTGTGATATCTCACGTGGTCGATCATCATTGCAAATTTATGTACAACAGATAAACCATACAGATTTGTTGTAATTGTGAACACATAAGGGAGCAAAGACATGGTTTTCAAGCATAACACAATGTACAACTTTTATTCAAAGACAGGATTGAAAAATATAGGTCACTTGTATTCACTTCAGTAATGTCAGGTCTCAGTCGCATTCACGCTAACCTCTTAACTTCTAGCTAGGTCAAACACACCTTAACGTTATGAGTGTGGCCGTTTTGGATTAACATTAAGTCCACGATCAAGTCTAGCATTTCGGTATATTCCTACCTCTTAACATCTAGCTAGCTAGGTTGGATCTGGAATATGATATCGGCTTGATACATTTGATTATAGCTACTCATACAGCCGTGTGGAGCTTATCTAGCTAGGTTGCATCTGGAATATGATATCAAGCCAGTAATGTAGCTAGCTAGCGTTAAATAGGTTTATCTGTAACCACGCTGAAATGTGAGGGCATTAACGTTAATATTTCTAGCTAGGTCAAACACACCTTAACGTTATGAGTGTGGCCGTTTTGGATTAACATTAAGTCCACGATCAAGTCTAGCATTTCGGTATATTCCTACCTCTTAACATCTAGCTAGCTAGGTTGGATCTGGAATATGATATCGGCTTGATACATTTGATTGTAGCTACTCATACAGCCGTGTGGAGCTTATCTAGCTAGGTTGCATCTGGAATATGATATCAAGCCAGTAATGTAGCTAGCTAGCGTTAAATAGGTTTATCTGTAACCACGCTGAAATGTGAGGGCATTAACGTTAATATTTCTAGCTAGGTCAAACACACCTTAACGTTATGAGTGTGGCCGTTTTGGATTAACATTAAGTCCACGATCAAGTCTAGCATTTCGGTATATTCCTACCTCTTAACATCTAGCTAGCTAGGTTGGATCTGGAATATGATATCGGCTTGATACATTTGATTGTAGCTACTCATACAGCCGTGTGGAGCTTATCTAGCTAGGTTGCATCTGGAATATGATATCAAGCCAGTAATGTAGCTAGCTAGCGTTAAATAGGTTTATCTGTAACCACGCTGAAATGTGAGGGCATTAACGTTAATATTTCTAGCTAGGTCAAACACACCTTAACGTTATGAGTGTGGCCGTTTTGGATTAACATTAAGTCCACGATCAAGTCTAGCATTTCGGTATATTCCTACCTCTTAACATCTAGCTAGCTAGGTTGGATCTGGAATATGATATCGGCTTGATACATTTGATTGTAGCTACTCATACAGCCGTGTGGAGCTTATCTAGCTAGGTTGCATCTGGAATATGATATCAAGCCAGTAATGTAGCTAGCTAGCGTTAAATAGGTTTATCTGTAACCACGCTGAAATGTGAGGGCATTAACGTTAATATTTCTAGCTAGGTCAAACACACCTTAACGTTATGAGTGTGGCCGTTTTGGATTCACATTAAGTCCACGATCAAGTCTAGCATTTCGGTATATTCCTACCTCTTAACATCTAGCTAGCTAGGTTGGATCTGGAATATGATATCAAGGCTTGATACATTTGATTGTAGCTACTCATACAGCCGTGTGGAGCTTATCTAGCTAGGTTGCATCTGGAATATGATATCAAGCCAGTAATGTCAGGTCTCAGTCGCATTCACACTAACCTCTTAACGTCTAGCTATAGCTAGGTTACATCTGGATTATGTATAATATACAGTATAATACTACGCTCACTACGTCATGACATTCACATTAACGCCTCCAAAAATCTACTGTAGCTAGCTAGCGTTAAATAGGTTTATCTGTAACCACGCTGAAATGTGAGGGCATGAACGTTAATATTTCAATTAGGTCAAACACACCTTACCGTTATGACTGCGGCCGTTTTTATTAACATTAGCGTTAAGTCCATGATCAAATCTAGCATTTCGGTATATTCAGTGTGTGTGTGTGAAAAGGATGTTAGCATGCTAGCATTATTAGCACAGAATGTATACAGTCCATGGTACAACGTTAGCCCTTCAAGTCCTGAGGCGAACAGCACTGGAGGATGAAGTCTGCAGTCTGGCATTCAGTGTCCAGCATAACAAGCACGCCTGTTTCCTCATCAGGTTGGCAGCAGCTGTATAGATGATGACTGTTCTTCACAGCCACAAATATCTCTCCAGATCTGCGGCCATCTGCAGCAGGGATCGAGGTTTGGGTCCGTGTAGACACGTCCTGTTCCTCTTTCATTCCCTGACCACCGTCACGCGATGTTCTCTCTTCTTGTAGCTGGTTGTAACCATTTGCGTGCTAGCAGTACTGAAATGAAAAGTGTTAGCTCGCTTGCTAACAACAAAGGTCGCAGAGCGATGACGCCATCTGCTGCACTGCGCATGTGCTCTGTGCACAAAGCTGGTTGGATGACGGTTGCGTAATGGAGCGGTCTATCGGGGGGGGGCCAACAACCGCAGGAAATCGTTTAACAATGGTGGGAATCCAGACCATAGTGACTGAGAACAGGTCTGAGAGCAGGTCACGTGGGGGATGGGTTTACCCAGGCTAGCCTGGCCTGGCCTGGCCTGCAAAAAAAAGAAAAAGAAATTGGATGGGGGCCCACTGACGAGTGGGCCCGGGGCGGGCGCACCCTCTGGGGCAGAAGGTACTGAGCAGTGCTTCTCAGCGTCTTATCTCATCCAGGACCCTAAACTGACACAAACTGGACCACAGACCCCCATCTGATAAGACTTGTCCCCCAGCTGATAACATGTAGATGTTTAGTTAAAGAAAGTGTATGAAACACATGACCAAACTGGTCATACATTCTCTATATAGTGAAAATAAATTGTTCCTGTTTTTCCCCTAGGGGTTCCAGGAGAATCACTGACCTACACAACTTCAATTGTATTTTCATTTATAATTATTATTTGAAAAAGCTGTGGGGTACTTTAAGTATTTTCACAGTGGAAAACTATATATTTACATGACTGCATTTTAATTGTTACAGGTTGAGGGAATATAGGAATTGGATGGAATTGATGTAATGATATGCCCTTTTCATGGCAGCCATTTTGTGTCTCAAATGCAGGGTAAACACATGTGTAACCCAAACATTAAAGGATGGGTTTACCGTGGGGAATATGAATATATATTAAATCTCACGCCCCTAAGGTTTTAGAATCCGTTGAAATTGGTTATTCACTGCCATGCCTATCAAGCATCTATCACATTATTTCCATGTCGCTCTGACACAAAACACGTCAGAGCGACAATCCCCGCCTTGCGGAAGTCGTGCACCTATGAACTACAACTGTTGTTGGCCATGGTCCCGCCTCTAGAGGTCCTCCACGCCCCTTCAGAGGCCTTGACCAAAAACAAAAAGGCAGCCATCTTTTTCAACCACCTAGCCTGCTGTAGCTAATATTAGCTTTCTATAGTTCCTTGCAAAGAGACCGATCACGGAAACGGAAGCACGTACCGACACGGGACTGGCGGCATTGGAAAGCTCGTCAAATTTTACATTTAGTAGTAGGTGGGTTGAAGTAACGAAATCAACGCTGAGCAATGTACCCGTTTTTACACATTTTTACAGAAAATAGTTACAACATCAGATGCGCTTAACTCCTACGAAAATGCCTTAAAATGCATGATTTTTTTTTTATGAAGACATCTCCCGACATATATACTTCTGTTTAAATTTGGTGCAATTTGGAGGCAATTTTATTTTCGATTTATTTCTTCTTCTCTATGTTTTATTGTCGAAGCCTTCTTCTTCTTCTTCTTTGAGTTTTATGGCGGTTGGCAAACATATATGTGCATTACCGCCACCTACTGGAGTTTGATATCAGCCAAATGCCTGAGGGGTTGGGCATGGAAACGAAGGCCACGCGAGCCCAGTGCATTGTGGGAAATGTAGTATTTCGAGTCCCCCCACCCGCCCCTCCCCTCCACCACCCCCCCCCCCACACACACAGAGTGGATTTCTGTTGATAACTTTGGCAGTAAATAACCAATTTCAAAAATTTCAACGGATTCGAAAACCTTAGGGGCGTGAGATTTAATATATATTCATATTCCCCACGGGAAACCCATCCTTTAATGGTTTCCAACTTCCATTCTATTTAGGTTTTCCAGTTTGAAAATGGTCTATAATAGTCTACAAAAACCTGTAGCTCAAAAACACAAATAATGAGTTCATGGAAATCAAAAAGTAGAGAAGGACGAGCACACTCGGAGAGTGAAACAAAGAGGTCCGGTGCACGGCACGAGTACAGAGTCAATAGGAAGAAAAAGCCAGCACTCAAAAAGTCCTTTTCAATATTTAATTTACCTCAGTCAGGAGCATTACAGCACATACATGTTTCGGCCCTAGGCCTTCCTCAGTGTGAGTTCATGGAAATGACATGCTGAGAGGAAGTATGACTAACTTGACAAGCCTTTGTTGTAGCACTACCATGGCTTGTGTACAATTCAACGTGTACTTTGAGTTAGGCCAAGTATTTCTATTTCATCATGTTATGGCAGCTGTTTATATATATTTATAAGGTAGCTTCAATGATTCCTTCTGGTGTAATCCTTCTACCTACCACACTATACACATCTTACCTGTGCCGCTGATTCCTGCTCTCATGATCTTAAGACATTTGACTATAACCAACACAGAAAATGGATTTTGCTGCCCCCTGGTGCCCTGTGAGTGTCTAAACTCCATTGTCTTTTCTCTCTAAGTGAATGACTTCATACAGTGCCAAGGAGTATAACGATTGAGAAGCAATGCCAAGTTTTAGATAGCTGATAATCAGTGTTGGGAAAGTTACTGAAAATTGGTAATTAGTTACAGTTACTAGTTACTTCTCTCAAAAGGTAATTTAATTACTTTAAAGTTACCAGTTACTTCAAAGTAATTAGTTACTAGGGAAAGTAACTTTTGCGTTACATTTAAAGTCTGCTTCGATTGTTATTAATGCACACATGATGTTAGTGTTGCTGTGCCACAGTGTGGCATTGAACCTTCACTTATTGGGGAGGCTTATAGCCCCTATCAATGTCATTAGCCTCTGGGACTCTGGCTGCAGCTCTTTCCCCGGACTAGGTCTGAGCATCAGAAACTGGGTAATCCTCTGAAGTTGTCCGTTATTTTCATGTCCTAAAGTAACTAGTAACTAGCCCAGTTACTATTTTAGTAACTGTAACTGAGTTACTGAATTTGAAAAAGTAATTAGTTAGATTACTAGTTACTGAAAAAAGTAGTTAAGTTACAGTAACTAGTTACTTAGTAACTAGTTACTCCCAACACTGCTGATAATGCAATTTTACTTTGACTAACTTAAAATACATGTCATGCCAAGATACAACCTGGAATTTATCTGATCACATCAAGTTGAAGTTCGAATGTATTTGTACATAGGGCTGTAGTGGCGGCTAAAGCTTCTGGCATACTCTTTGCGCCCAGCCAAGCATAGGCGCACGGCGATTATGACGTCATCGCACGGGGCATGTCGGGGGGCGAGGCCTGAGCGCAGCGCGCCGCGTCCATGGAGATTTTTCTATCAGCGCGTCGGGTTTTGCTGCCTGTGCCTGTGAGATCTCTGTGGTAGGCTATCAGCGGATATTTGCTGTGATTGAGTCCTCACCGTCGTAAAGTCGCCTTCAAAGCATGATGTTCGATTATAACGAACTAGTTGTGTGGCTTAGCCTTCCCAAATGTTGAGGGTCGTTTTTTAGAATTTAATATATAGAATTGGGAACGCTACATTCAATTTCATTCAGACTGCCTGGCACTGATCGCCGCCATTTCTGGAGCACTCACTATCTTCTGTGTTGGCCCGCGCAGAGTGCGCGCGCCCTCCGTGGAGCCCCGCCTCCAGCGCGTGCGCGAAGAGTATGCCAGAAGCTTAAACGCACATAAATGCCGTTTAGGTACCTTTTTCAATGCTCTGCAGCGTTTAGGCACATTTTAAGATAGTTTATTCAATCGTTTATGCACTTATTATTGCACGAGTTTTAAAAAGTTCGAGTAGGAAACTCCGTTGATGCGGAGACCACGGCAAGCACGTCACACACCAAAACAAAAGAAACAAGATGACACATGGCACTGACCAGGAGCTCCGCGAACCGTAGGCTACTACTTGTGGAGCGCTCCGCGGGAAAGGTAGGCTACACGGCCCCGGTCACGTTGGTGCCTTTCTCGAGCTGCGCTTGCCTGCCCAGACAAACAACCATTGTGGCAGCGATGCGCATTTGGAGACGCGCATTTGGAGACCACCTCATAGTGAGCTGAACGTATGTTGGTTAAAATGTGCGTCAGGAGTGGGGAAAATCATATAGGCCTACCGTTTTACAACTGAAGAGTGAATCATTGGACTGAATCACTTCACGCAATTAAGACAACGTGACCATTTCTGACGCAGAAGAAGCAGAATGGATTCGTCAGTTTTTCACAAATAACCCGAAAAAACAAAGAATATAGGTTACAAATGGTAAATTGCTTGTGAAAGCAGTTAGTCAGATTATGCCTGACATTATTGTTGTCAAGTAGCAATGATTGAAGCTTGATGTGCTGAGCTCAATCAAGCTAATGTTATTAATTTGCACTGCTCTGTCATTAGGCATTAATTAACTGAATGCTATTGCTAACTGTTACTTTGAACATCCATTTGCAATGATTCTGGCTGGATATTAACTATTGTAAATTTGTCACAATAATGCAATTTGTGCACAATGTGTAAATACATTTTATATTGATTGTTTAGGCCTAATTATTTGTAAAGTCACAACACATTAGAGATGTGTGTAGTTCTTCATAGATTTAGCCTCTTCATTTTGCTCTCAAATGCACCAGGTTGATGAATTTTACTTTAAAATGTACAACATTTTCTTCCGGGGGAGAATCCCCCCGGACCCCCCTTGAAGGTCCAAGGCCCATCCCATAGCCAGCTACTTTTCCTATCTGGCTGGCTACTCAGAAATGTGGGGCACCCCCTGATATACCTTATAGGGCTATATTCAGTTTTAGTTGTTCTACTCTCATATTTTGTCTTGTATATCGGTCACGGAAGCTTATAGTTTATATAGTTATAGTTACACTGCCGGTGCCGTGTGAGAAAGCTGCCTCAAAAGTATAGTTTACCCACTTTTTTTTTACCACTACAGCACTTGCAATGGGTAGTGTAGTGGTAGATTCCCTGCCTACCAACACGAGGGTCGCAGGTTCGCGCCCCCATGTTATCTCCGGCTTGGTTGGGCGTCCATACAGGCATGATTGGCTATGTCTGCTGGGGGGAAGCCGGTTTGAGGGTATGTGTCCTGGTTGCTGCACTAGCTCCTCTGGTTGGTCGCTCCGGGGCGGAAGGGAACTGTTGGGAATAGCATGATTCTCCCATGCCGGTGAAGATCCCTGCTGTCAGGTGAAAAGAAGCAGCTGGGAACTGCGCAGTGCGCATGTGTCAGCAGGGGGAAAATTGGCCAAGTACAGTTGGGGAGAAAATGGGGAGGAAATCAGGAAAAAGTAATACAAAATAAAAATACAGCCATTGCAATGAAATGCTTACTTGCAGACCTACTCGACAATACCATTAAATTCAGTGAAAATAGAGTAGCAAAGAAAATTCCAACCCCCATTTAGCAGACACTTTTATCCAAAGCGACAGAGAGAAAAAGCAGATACTGTAGTAAACATAGAACAAAAATATAGTATAAAGTAGCGTAACAATATTGAAAACAAAGAATTTGCAATAGTGTAACTTCAAGCTTTGTACTAAACAGAAGTAAAAACGTGGGGCGGCGATGTACCAAAAAGTAGTAAAAATAGTGGTTGTGGTACGTCATATCTGACCCGTTTTCAATGTATTTCTCTTCATAAAAGTTATCAATTGAATATATAGCTTAATGCAACACTATTATCTTGTTGCATTTTCACGATATAAGACAGACAGGCAGACTGGGACGAAAAGAAGCATTCAACTTTTACTTGTTACTCACAATTTGGTGTTTTCTCTTCCAAATAATCCAGCCAAGTAAGGTAACGTTAACTATCCATTCATTAAATGAAATCTCACAACATCAATGGTTTGTAAAAGTGCAATTTTTAACGATTTTATTTTATTTTATTAATTCATGCTTGCAGTGAAGCCAGGGCCCCACTGAAAAACTGCAGAACTTTACAAATCACACAATTACTAGATATAAAAAGATAGGCTACATACAAAAACAATTACAGGGTTAAGAATATTTCAGGGCAGGGCAGCAAGGACAGGTAGCAGTCATGGCATTGCTGTTATTTGTGCGGCCAACTAAGGAGTCTTATTATATAGTCGAACTGCAGTATGCAGAGTTGAGTTTCTCAGCCTGTTGGTCTTGGCCTTGGGTTCAGCCAGCTTGTGCTGGTTCCTCAGTGTCTTGGCAGTGCAGCTGCCTCGTGTTGGAGGTAGCAGGTCATGCAGAGGGTGTTGTTCGTCGTGCATGTCCCTGACCAGCTTCACTGCAGCCTCCTCCCTCCTGGTTTGGAGCGATGGTAAGGGTTGCGAGATGTTACTAAGAGAATCCCAACGTCATCAACACACCCACTCACTTGCTCTGGACATTATGCTGTAGTTTTACTTCTTTTCAAACTCAAGCAGCACTGACTAAATGCTTTTTTCCTCTTAAAAAATACCTTTAAAATGAACCAGGTGCACTTGAAGGCATCCTGGCACAAACGCGTAGATACCTCGTTGACAGCTTCGGCCCGTTCCTGCGATACGTTTGCGCCGCCGCCATGTTGTGGAGGTCAAATCCCAGATCGGCCAGCCTAGTACTGCTGTGTATGGAGCGCCGCTTATCGTGCATGTCACCACAATACTCAGAGTGCCCTGCAGCACCAAATGGTCTCATTCCACCACTAAAAACGATCCCAGCCCGGGTTGTATTGGGGTCGAGTCGTGCTACTTTTCGTACCTGCCTCGTCGTGGTTCTATTCTGTGAACCCGGGTTCATACGGTGACGTGAAAACATTGTTGACGACTGATTGGTCAGGCAGAATCGTGTTTACTCTGTCTACTGACTGTCAATGCAATGCTGGCGGCTGCATACCAGTTTAGTGGGCTTACCTTCTCTTCTGTTATGTATATTTCCATCAGTCTTTTGTGTTGCTGCCTTCGCCTCCGGTGAAATAAAATCGTGGCGGGTGTTCAATTGTCTGAGAGAGAAAAAAGTCCGCTGCTCAGGGAGCTCTGTAGCTGAGTGCAGGCTGCAGCGCTCCGCTAGGCCGCAGCGGGTCTTTGGTGAAGCCGCGGTCTTGCCTGGTGAGAGGCCGCGGGGTACAGGCTTCACTCTGTTGCGCCTCTCCCGTCCCCGCGCAGCGCAGCGCATGCCTGTGGGTTTAACTAACTACAAAGTGATATCCATTCTCCTGGCCGATTGTCACATTTGCCCATGTGCCCATGTGCCCATGCACATTTGCCCAAACAGGGGGCCTGTTGGCAACTAGCCCTGAAGAAGGCCTTATGGCCGAAACATGTTGGCTGTTTTATTCTGTTCTATGAAGAACTAGCCTTATATTAAAGCTTTTTAATGAAGAAGAGTGCCTTGGAACCTTTTTGATGAACTCTATGCCTTCCCCAACATCCAAAGAGCACCTTCTGTAAGCATTTTTTCACTTTAAGGAACGCCGAAGCCCTCCTTTCCTTCCATATAAACTATTGTAGGTTGGAAAGTTTTTTATATTACTGGGTAACTTATTCCACTCCTTTATTGCTTTAAAGGAGAAAGCAGTCTGGACGAATACAGACTTTCTCAGAGGAACGCAGCATTGTGGAGTATTTTATAAATTAAAATACTCCACAAAGGTTCAGTTCGATTTCACCAAACATTAGTTACAAAATGAATTAAATCATAACGTTAATCAAATGCTACGGAAACATTAGCTAATCAACAGAGCTGCAAAGATCAGTTCATCGGATAATAATTTCCCCCTGTATGACGGTTTGTTACCCAGAGCACCCCGGAGTCTGGCTGCTAGGAGCAATCTCCGACAACGAAATTCAGATTTCCGTACAGGCCTCATTTTGATAAACTGACCTCGTAGTAGGAATCTACATGGTTACTTTTGGCAAGACAAAAAATATTAGAACTTAAAGTACCATATTTACAGAGCTAGAGAGGATTGACTACACAACACACTGTGCGCAAATCTAGAAACAGCAGCTCTACATAAGAAAGTTTAGATGCGATAGAGGGGGGGGCGCTCAGTCAACCCAAAAGAGCTACTGAATCGTCTCAGATCTGGTTCTCTGATCTGAGAAAATTTTGGCTTCAATAGACCATACAAGGAGGAGATAGGGACGCTCTCTCCATTCATACTGTACCTCAATGATTGAGACCCTGAATGACTGTATGCTTTTTTGAATGCTATTGTATGAATTTATTTGCATTCATTCTTCTTCTTCTTATGGCTGTTTGTAAAGGTTAGAAACGTCATCATAGCACCAAAAGTGTGTACTTTCTTCCCCATATATATATATTATACAACATTATATTATATTAAATATTATAAAATACATGCAGGTCTAAGGGCTATGCTTGTCATTGTAATTTGATTTTATTTAATTAATTCATTAATCAAATAAACAAGACTATAGACACATGATTACCTCACTTCTGCAGACTGGACAGTTGCCATTACACAAATATTGTAAATCTCAAATACATTATTTCATGATTACATTATTAATTAATTCAATATCAAAATCAGTCACATTGACCCCAAAATGCTTTATACACTGTGCAGTGGTAGCGCTTGTCTCACGTCAGAAGGACCTGGGTTTGATTCCCAACTGGGACACTGTGGCCGCTGAGGGTGTGACTAGCAATAGGGGACCAAAGAGAAATACATTTAGGAATATTTAAGTATTTTCTCACATCCCTCCAAACTAAAAGTGTATTATATACAATCATATTACTTGATAGAGACTCCACCTGATCGAAATTATAAATAAAAGGGAGTGACTTCAGCAGTCTTGGATGGCAAGCATATGATTCAATATTTGTCTTGTATCCTTTTTATTCAAAATAAAAAAATGTTAATAAGAAAAAAAAAAAAATATTAACTCATTGAGTGCCAATGACGACTATAGTCGTCAATTCGGATAGTAACGTAGAGTGCCAATGACGACTAAAGTCGTCAATTGCGTTTTTTGATGGTGGGACGTGGATCAAAGCCTGATCCATCTCCTGTGAAAGTATGGTGGATGTTGAATGTGTAAAAGCTATTTTACGGACCCATTAGGTGGCGACAGTGCTCTCCAGATTAGAGAAAGGCGAGGAAAAATGAGAGAAGTCATGGGGAAACGGAAATCGCATCGGTATGCATCGATATGCATGAAGCATAACGTTAGCTGTGCCTGCAGCAGCCAATCTGCTGCCACAATTGAGCCCCTCCGTGTCCGCTGCGATAGCCCATCCGCATGATTAGTTGTGGAGTTGTTATTATTCTCAACTGGGCGATGGGAGCCGGTGACAAATACACGCGGAACGCTGTAAAAAAGCTGGATGTAGCGCACTTTTCAGTGCAGAGCAAACTCAGCAGAGAGCCACCAGAGACACACCCACGGAGGAGGGGTTTGCAGTTGAGGGGGGGGGGGGGGGGGGTGGGGGCACGCAGGGCAGCATACAACACCGACCCAGACAGACCCAGAGAGCAGGACAGGATTGGCAAACACAAGCTAGAATATCTGATGCCCACCAGCAGTGGCTCATAACTAAAGAACGGAAAATGATATCAATAAACTTTTTTTTGCTGATGATAGAAGAGTCTCATCGTTCTTTGGGCGTGTTCGGTGTTTACATAGTAATATCACACAATATTCTGTGGGCCTCGAGAAATCACTGAAAACGCTCTGAAACTCTGGCACTGGGAGCATCCGTTTTCCAAAAGTGGCTGGCACTCAATGAGTTAATAATAATGATAATACTTATAATAACTTTATTATTATTATAAGGGGGCGGCTTTAGCTCAGGAGGTAGAGCGGGTCGGCCAATGACGCAAGGGTTGGCGGCTCGATCCCCGCTCCCTCCCAGCTGCTGTCGTTGTGCCCTTGGGCAAGACACTCAACCCTCCTTGCTCCCGATGGTGTGTAGGCACCCTGCGTGGCAGCCTGCCGCCATCGGTGTATGAATGGGTGAATGTAGACTATCTACTCATTGTAAAGCGCTTTGGATAAAAGTCAAGTCAAGTCAAGTCAAGTTTATTTGTATAGCACATTTCATACACAGAGGCAATTCAAAGTGCTTCACATAAAATGGTTGACAGGAAAATAAAATGGGCGGACATTTAAAAGCATCACAACAAAACTTAAAAAAAAGAGTATAAAAAGTGTATTACAGGAAAATAAACCAAAAGAAGAAATAAAATGGACATTTAAAAGCATCACAACAAAACTTAAAAAAAAAAAGAGTATAAAAAAGTGCAATAGGCAGCAGGCGCAGCAGTTGCAGAAAGAGCTAAAACTTATAGAGGACTCATTGGGTTTGCATAGTAGCTGTCAGCAGTTAAAGGCGACGGTAAACATAAAAGTCTTTAGTCTATTTTTAAAAGTAAGTAAGGTTGGGGCAGATCTGAGGTCTTCAGGCAATTTGTTCCAGCTAGCAGAAGCATAGTGGGTAAATGCAGCCTTCCCGTGATTTGATTTGAAAAGCGCTATATAAATGCAGGCCATTTACCATTTACCATTTACCATTATAAATACCTTGTGAATTATTCCTGTCTAACCTTGGCAAAGTTGCTGTATCCTCTCAGCCAGTTCCAGGCAGTGTAGAATCCTCTGTTTCTCTCTGTGGAGCTTGTCAGGGGACACTTGGCATGCTAGCTTCCCAGAGAAGAGCAGCAGGTCCTGCATGAAGAGGCCCACAGGCTCCCTGGGTGCTGGAGGTATCTGGCTCAGGGTGCTGGAGTCAAAGGCAAAGTTGATGTTCTTGGCTCTTGGGAGGCCTGGTCCACGTTCCTCGATCCATGTTAGAGGCCTGGTGTGCATACACATTCAATTATGATTAATGATCAAATAATTACATTTTAGAGTGAAAACAAATAGTCTTGCAATGTGAGCAAGTTATCCGATCCCCATGGTACATCTGAATGAGCGAACGGCTAATAGTTACATCATATTTTTCACAAGGAAGAAAAAACATTCCCATTTTAACATAGTGTAATAGTAATAACAACATTAATGACCATTATACAACAGTTCCAGCCAAGCAATTTGATTGGACAAGAGGGATCCTAGCTGTGCTGATATTTTACGATAACATCACAGGCGCTTCACTGTGTGTATATGACTCCGCTTCACAGCTGTTCTAAACGTTTCCTTGATTAGGCTGCATTCAGCGCTCGCACCCAGGGACAAGCATATGGATTTAACCTTAATTGAAACCTGAACGGTAAACTGAAATTGTCTGTGCTAACCTCAAAGTAGCTAACATTAGCTTACCGTAAAACTTCAAATAAACTGTTTGCTGTTTGTTTTCCGGGTTAGAGTACTGCTGGCATCTTGCTGTTGACTGCCGCTTCTACCCGCATCCCAAACTATCTGTATTTCGTCTGTGCAGTGTCCACTCATCTCTGTCTCATCTCTGTCTTTAGATCAGTTTGTTAGTCTAGTTTAGCTTTCTCCACTCGTTTGGTTCATCTTTCTCACTTTAGCCTGCTTGGTTAACTCGACTCACCAGACTCGACTCCACTGCAAAGCCTGCCTTTCTACCCCTGGCCTACTATTCCCCCCTGGACGTAACTAACCCTACTGTTTGGACTGTTTCCCTCACCTGCTCCTACTGCTGTATGTCCGACCCGTTGCGTGCCTGCCGACTAGCCAGCTAGCCTAGCTACACCATCTGCCCAACCCTCGCCTGGAGAGGTAGTCTCCACTCCTTCGCCAGGCTGGGTCGCCATCTCCGCAGGTGAGTGATAGTCTATCCGCTCTCTCTCTACTGCTGGAACTCGCGGCTGGCCTCCCGCTCGGCATCGGGGCAGCAGCAACAATAACATCATGAGATCACCACCGTTAACCCCCGCACAACTCGCTATCAGCTACTAGCTAACATCAATGTATTCCCCGGACTTCTCACAACTGTATTCGTGTTGCAAATCGGACTCGGCATTCCTACTACTATCGATTTCCCCTGGACTCCCATTTTTTACACGCATCCTCCAACCTCCACTAACTCTCCCCCATCTTACCTATGCTGCCACTGACCTAGATAAACTCAATAATAACCACTGTCTCACCGCTGCAGCTGCTACTGCTACTGCCCCCAGTAAAGCTGGCATTCTCCGTCGCCTACATTCACCGAGGGCCCCGTCACAACTGTAACCGGACTACCACCCACATCCCTGTCAACATCTCGCACCACACCACACTGCTAACCTCAGTAACCTCCGCTCTCTCCCCACTGCTACCCCATCCATCTCCCTTGCACTCCTGAATACTTGCTCCCTCTCCAACAAATCACCTGTCATATCTGAACTCAAACTTGACAATAACACCAATCTGCTCCTTCTCACCGAAACCTGGCACCAAACCAATGACTTATACTCCCTCAACCAGGCTACCCCGCAAACTACAGCTACCTCTCCAAACCCTCTCTGGTGAGGAGGGGGACTCGCCAAACTGTACAACAACTGCTTCAGAATCAACAAATTGGAAATCAACCTCCCACCTATATCATCATTTGATTATCTTGCATTTAAACAACCTAACTCTATAACAGCACTGCTCATCTACCACCCCCCCAAGCCAAACCCCTCTTTCATATCCAATCTATCTGAACTACTCACTATTGCTGCTTCACTCTCTACCCACCTCCTACTCACTGGTGACCTCAACATCCACATTGACCAACCTAACTGTACGCTTGCAACTGATTTCCTCTCTCTCCTTGAATGTTTCCACCTCTCCCAGCATGTTAACTTCCCCACCCACGTTAAAGGCCACACTCTTAATCTTGTCTGCTTCGCTTCGCTTCGCTTCCCTACCCATATCTAATCTTCATCCCCTTTCTTTCCCACTCTCTGATCACTGTATCCTCTTCTCTGCCCCCTGCCCTCACTCCACCACTCCAATAAATGTTCTATTTCCTTCCGCAACCTTAAATCTTTTGACCCACTCACTCTTTCCCAGTCCATATCCTCTGCACTCCCCCCCCCCCCCACCCCGACTCTGCCCTTTCCTCTCCTGAAGATTACGCCATCACCCTCAACACCATTCTCTCTAATTCCCTTAACTCACTGGCTCCTATCAAACCCTCCACAGTCTCATTCTCCACCTCCTCCCCCTGGTACACCTGCCAGCTCTGCACTTTGAAACAGATTCACCGTCGACTGGAAAGACTCCACAAGAAAACCCACCTCACACGCCGAAGGCTACAAAGAACACACCTCCTCCTACAGAGATGCACTTCATGCTGCTAAATCCGCCCATTTCTCCGCCCTCATCAACAGCACCAATAGTAACTCCCGCAACCTCTCCACAGAGAATAAAGTACTCAAACCCCCGGATAACAACACACTCTCATCCAGGGGCGCTGCCAGGGTATTCGGGCCCCATGAAAGGATACCATACCGGGCCCACCGATGCCGGCGTCGGAAAATTTTGGCCATTTGAAGCCCGATTTAGAGGAATATCTCATTTTAAATTAATATTCAGATTAGACTATCCGGATACAGAGTGACTTTATGCCTCTCTCTGATGCCTTCACCCCTGGTTTCCTGGAAAATCTCCCATTCCAATTAGCAAAGGACCGCCTTACCTATCTTGGCTTGACCAAACCAAGAAAACCGAAACTAATATTTAAGTTAAATTTGGGTGATTTTGTTTTAAAGCACCTACGAGCAAGATTTTCGATTGTTATTAAACAGTCTAAATTTAATATCGATGCCTCACATCTTACCTCTAATATTAGACGAGACCAACGCAGAGTAGTCTCGCTTAAAAGCAGAGTGAATCGGCGAGTGTTGTCTTGATGATTAGTCTGTCTGCGGGCCGGTGTCATCAGGAAGTGAAATGAAACGGTTTGCGGCAGCCACTTCGGCCATAACCACAAAATTACTAAATTACTTTCAAACAAACTGTTAGAATACTGTTAGAAAGGAGAGATGTTCGCGAGAGCAGAAGGTAGCGAGGGCAGGAGGAGGGGAAAGCCGTCCTTCTTGTTTTGGGTCTTTTGCTAGGCAGAGCGAAACGGTTTACCGCAGCTGTAAACAGTTGCTAGACAGAGCGAAACGGTTTACGGCCGTAGCAACAGACCCAAAACAGCTGCCCTCGCTACTTTCTGCTATCGCGAACATCTCTCGTTATAATGGCGATTATCTTATGCTGCTAATGCCGCTATTTTGTCCCTTCGTCGCACCCGTACTTGTAGTCAAGCCGTTCCGTTTCCTGTCTCCTGCTTATGCAGGCAGGCATGGAAGAGAACGACAGCAATATGCTTCTAAATGGCTCGTTTTACTTTAAAAAACTCCCCAAATGGCACAGTGGACAAGTCGAGAGCCGTAGTTTGCACCTTGTGTAAAACGGAATTAAAATATCACCGAAGTACATCGAGTTTGAGGCGAGCGATCAAATAAAAGTAGCTAGCGGCCAGCTAGCAGCCAGCTAGGGCTGGGCGATATGGCCTCTAAAGAATATCGCGATGTTTTTCGGCTATATCGCGATACACGATATATATCTCGATATTTTTGAAATCTCTCATAAATGCTTAATTTAACCCTTCAGGGTTCATACACATTTTGACCAATGGATTTCCATGACTTTTCCATAAGTTCTTAACCTGTATTTTATGCACACCTGGGGTAAAAAAGAAGAAAGGGCAGATAGTGAGCAAAGATGGATGATTTAATATTCCATAGCTCTGACCTAAGCAAATCTGACATCACTGTGAACACAAACAACACTTCTGATATAATATGATTGTTTTAGTAAAGTGTATCACTCAAAAGTCAATACAAAAAATAATGGCTTTTATAGAACCGAAAGCCTAGCTGCTTAGTCTGCAGATAAAACATAAAAAATTACATTTACTCTTATTGGCATGACGGCAACATATAAGCTGTTGCATTGGGGCCAGTTCTATAGTGAGGCATGGAAAGCCTCACTATACGCCCATCATATCTGTGTCGTTACACTTTTGACTGAAAAATGATGCCTCTAGTCTAGATTAAAGAAAATACACGTATGTGATGTTGACTTTTATGTAGGCTATGTGCGCATTCGTTTTCCTTATAGATCATGACTGCCCCGCAGCTAGCTACGTTAGCTTGCATGTAACGTTAGCGTTAGTTGCTTTTGGAGACACAAACCCTGGACGTTTCATTTTGAGTAATGCATGAGGTTCTCTATGCTCTATGGTTTACGCCAGCTCTGGGAGTATGAAGTGCTTTAAATGCGGGGATTTTGGTCACAACAAGCTTGTGGAGCGCTGCCTGCTGAACTACTAGGTAGCCTAACCAGCTAGCTAACGTTAGCCCCGACCACAACAGCTAACGTTAACGCCAAACAAATCCGCTGTCTCCTCCCCACGTTTGGTTTAGCGTAACGCCAGCTCAGACTTTCCCCTAATCTCAGAAACCTTGCGGGACATGTATTGCAAATCGCAATAGTGGTTGTTTTGTTATAATTTGAAACTGTCAACAGCCACACCGGAGGCGGCCATGTTTCGCCTGCTTGGGTCGGTTGGTGGGGACACGTGATTTCGAATCGCACATAGGACGGGTGTGTCTGACGTGGTTTGACGCGTTTGACGTATCCATGTGATTCCCCCTCCCTTTTGAGTGTGACAGAGCTCTCCCTTGAAGAGGGAAAGCTGACAAGAGGAAACGTGAAGCGAGTCATGCTGGCGGCTTAAGTTATAAACAATGCGTGACAATTATACTCAAATGTTCGCGATATAGTCATTTCTACATCTCACGTGGCACAAGCCGCGATACATCGAGTATATTCGATATATCGCCTAGCCCTACAGCCAGCTAGCTAGCGCGAGACTCATCACTCATTCTTCCTTCAGAGTCTCGGATGCGCGGGTCCTCTAACCACTGGGAGGTCGGCTCCAATGGCTTCACGCGATATACACGTTATCAATACTCAGTTTCCAATACCGAGCCATTATTCACATGGAAGTGCAAAAGTTTTTAGCTCAGACCAGACACAGCCTTCTTCGGCTGTGTGATTTTGGGTTTCGACTGATCGCTCACCCTCTAGCTCTCTCACCGCTTTCACCCTCGTTGACTCCTCCCACATCGCCGACATCATCACCGCCTCCAAGCCAACCACCTGCTCCCTCGACCCTCTCCCCACCAACATTACTAAGGTCTGCCTCGACCCAGCCAACCTCTCCAACTACCACACCATCTCAAATTTACCATTTCTTTCCAAAGCAGTTGAACGTATCGTCGCCACCCAAATTCACTCCCAGCTCTAGTCCAATGATCTGTATAAACCTCTCCACTCTGGCTTCCGCCCACTCCATAGCACAGAAACCGCCCTAGTCAAAGTCATCAACGATCTCCTCACCTCCGCAGACTCAGGTGCCCTCAACATCCTGTTACTACTCGCCCTTAGCGCAGCCTTTGTTACAGTGTGCCACTCCATCCTCCTCCAAAGGCTGCACCAACTGGGTGTTGAGGGCACGGCACTGGATTGGCTCACCTCCTACCTCACTGATAGACAACATTTCATCTCTCTCTCCTGTCACACCTCCACCACCTCCTCTGTCACGCAGGGGGTCCCCGAAGGCCCAGTCCTCGGCCCGCTGCTCTTCATCTGCTATATACTTCCCCTTGGTCACATCATCCGCAATTTCAACCTGGACTTTCACTGCTACGCCGACGACACACAGATCTACATCAGCTCCAAATCCACCCAGAACCCACCATTCACCCACATCGAAGCCTGCATAAAAACCTGGATGACCCACAACTTCCTCCAACTCAACAGCAATAAAATGGAACTCCTTCTCATCGGAACCAAATCAACACTCAGCAAAACCGGACCCCTCACAATCACTAATGATAACACAACCATCACCCCCCTCCCCCCTGGCTCGCAACGTGGGGAGAACATGGGGAAATTCATCCTCTGCATTTGACCCTTCCTCTACTAGGAACCTTCCTAGAACTAGGAGCAGTGGGCAGCCGGAGTGCAGCGCCCGGGGACCAACTCCAGTTATTTTGCCAGTGCCTTGGTCAGGGGCACTGACAGGAGTATTAAGTTAACCCTAACATACATGTCTTTAGGTGGTGGGAGGAAACCACACAGAAAGGACCTGGGACGGACCGGGGTTCGAACCCGGGACCTTCTTGCTGTGAGGCAACAGTACTAACCACTGAACCACCGTGCTGTCCTTTTTCATTCGTTTGTTCATTGGTTCTGTGTCATCTGGATTAATGCTCGGTGGTATGTTCATCTGCTTCTAAAGGTCTACTCAGAAAATTACAAGTAGCGATCAAGGCAGCCAGACTGGTCCTGGACTGCTCCCCTAGATCTAGCGTAGCTGATATGCATGGACGTCTCACATGGCTTAGTGTTGAGGAAAGACTATCGGCCAACATACTTATATATTGTCATAGAGTTATTCAAACTGAGACTCCTACATTTCTTTTCAACAACATCATTTATAGTTCAAATATTCATACACACTCCACCAGAGGGACGAATGGTGGACAGATTACTTTACTCCGACCAAAATCCAACTACATGATAAAAGCTGTGGGATCATGGGCCCCATCTTCCCAGTGGCCTTAGGCGCAACGACTAGCGTTAAACGCAAAAAAAACGCACCTTGCGCCTGCCTCGGGAAGATAGCAACATGGTTTTAGGCCCCGAAATGCGGTTTACGCCGAAGAGGCGTGGCGCAGTGCCAGAATAGGCCAGAATGGGCATTTTGGCCTTAAATACCGGCCTAACGATATCTTCCCCCCTGGCATTAATTTAGCGCTTAGCGCTTTTCAAAACCAGGCCTTATTCAGTGCGCCGGTTATATTAGGCTACTGTGCGTAATTGCGCGGAGCTCTCCTCTGCCATCTCACTCTCTCTCCCCCTCATTCTCTCTCACTCCCTCTCTCTCGTGCAGACAGGCACAATGACTGATGAAAAAAAAGTTGTTATACCGTAGTTTTGAGCCCCTGTCATTCAGAGGCTGTTGCATCATCCTACCTGTGCGCTCCCGCTACCAAAGCCACACATGTGAAATCTCCCAGCATGCATTGAGGCTAATACATTTCGACAATAAATAGCAACCAAATCAGCCTAAATAGACTAAGTGGTAGATATAAATAATATGTATGTTAACACAAGATGCAATTTTGGAACATTTCAATATTGGACAAAATAAAACATAAAAATGAAAACACAACCCTATGTGAAACATATATGTAATCCAGGTGGTATATATATCCCTAGCAAAGGTACCGTGATATAGATGAGTGATAGCGTGATGTCCGCTGAGCGGACTCCGCTCCAATAAGACTTGGCTTACTTCACATGTAGCCTACTTTTACAATAAAAACACATTTATGCAATGACTTTACATAATGTATGCTATATTTATGTGCATCATTTAGCCTGTGCAGCAGGTCGTCTAAAAGTTATAAAACTACCTGCCCTGAATGAGCCGATTGGGGGTGCTTGTTCACTATTGTGAAAGTTATGTTTACAACATAACGATCATGGAATTGGATGCATATCAGGAATGTCACCGATAGTTAACGTTCTATATTGTAGGCTACAGGGAGACCGCATCAGCCCTGCTGAACAGATCTGTATTTGCCTGGCTGTAGGTTGAATTGTTTTATTCAGGCTATGATCTATGATGTGCTGAGATATCCAAATTGGCATGAAGAGATGACAGCATGCAGCCAAAACCCGGACATGGATCGAGTGGATCGGAGCTTCGAAAGGAAGAATGTCCTTGAGTAACTGCAGTTCACCAATGTGCAGGTTGTGCATCATTTTACGCTTAAATTGCGTGGTTATAATGCTTAAGGCCGCATGTAGCGCCGACCACCTATCCAGTGGGCTGGTCCACGCCCACTAATCTGCGCTGCGCCTGGCACTAACTGCAGTTTTTAGGCCGTTGCAATGATAGAGGGCATTGTGTCTTGGAACTATCTCCCAGGTAATATTTGTTCCATCAAAGGAAGGGCATGTTTTAAAAGGATGCTCAGGTCCCACTTACACTCACACTGTCCTGACACTGTTTGTCACATCTCTTTTCCTTTCTATGTTTGTTTTGTAGAGCAGTGGTTCCCAAAGTGGGGGTTGGGACCCCCCGGGGGGTCATGGGACACCACTGGGTGGGTCATGAGATGATTTCCAGAATGTGTGAAATTGGCCTAAAGAATGTGTGAACTACAAAATGTGTGAAATACATTTTTTTTTTTTTTTAAGTACATATTTTAACCATAATCGTTACGTTTAGTTTGTTTTGCACACACATGTTTGTATGCTTCAACCACCTCCAGGAATAGTGGGGGTTGCGAGCCTCTGGCACCGTTATTTTGGGGGTCACAGACTGAAAAGTTTGGGACCCCTTGTTGTAGAGCAGGGGCACTCAATTAAAATTCAAAGAGGTCCAGATAGAGAAAGTCCGGAACATTGTAACGTAGCTTGCGTTATGATTCAGTGCCATTGAGCTCAATGATTAAAGTAGCCTAATGGTACAATGTCTGTATGTAGTCAACGACTGACTGTTAAATCAAAATAAACAACAATGTTTATTTACAGTTTTCATATTTAACTGGATTAATTATAAATAACTAGGTTACACTAATAATAAATACATTGTTCTTTTCTCATTTCAATTAAAATAATGGCTGCATTTAAAAAATAACATACAACAGAGTGCTTTGGAAAAATGTGTATCTTAAAATGAAGTGCTTTAATTCTAGAAAAATAAGTTCCCGCTTTTCTTAACTCCATTTCACATTTTATCAGTCTCAGGCTCTCAGCCAACAAACCTCCTTTTCTCTTGATAGAAGTTAGCCCCCACTCTGTCTGTCTGTCTGTCTGTCTGTCTGTCTGTCTGTCTGTCTTTCTTTCTATCTATTGATCGTTCGCAATGCAAACATTACATGTCGTTGGGCAGTGAATGTGTGTGTGGCCTCAGTCTGGATTTGAGTGTGTGTGTTTGCTCATGTGTGGCGCTTCCATAGACAGCTGGTCAGGATCGCATCATACTTCACGAGACATGCTGGTTTTGAACTGCTCGTGAGACCAATGAATGAACATGAGTCTGCCTGCTCTGGATTAAAACGAAAGCTTTGTTTTCGCGGTCTACTCGTTTCTTTTGAGCACGCGATGTGAAATTACTCCTATCTCTCCCATTTTCTCAGAGTCTCGCCTCTCCTCCGTCCGTGTGTCAACTCTCCCGCAGCAGCAGCAGCACAGCCTAGGGAAGTAACAGGCAGAATCGATTCGCTTGTTGATTGGCTGAGTAGCAACACGTGTGATGATTTACAGCGCATGCACTGGTCTGTGAGCTTCCTGGCAGATAAAGCAGTACCGTAAAGGCTAGAAAAGCATGTGCCGGTTAAAATAGAAACGCTCCGTGAAAATGTGACTATTCAATGATTTGTAGGTTATAGGGCTCGGTCCGGAAAGGACGGCGTCTGGGTCCGGTTGCGGACCGGAGTCCGGGCTTTGAGGATCGCTGTTGTAGAGTATAGAGAGATGTACTGACTGTATTTTAATATTTGGGTCCATTGGCCAACTAGAGCTGACCATGCTAAATTGTCCGTTTTGGTTTAGATTTGCTTTTTATTGTTTCTTTTTGTTCTTTTCTTTTCCTTTCTGTTTTTGTATTTCACTTTATTACTTGTCATGTAATGTGTATTGTTGTCTTGGACCCCAGGAAGACTAGCTGTCGTCTAGGCGTCAGCTAATGGGGATGCTTTTAATAAACAAATAAACCAAAACATGCGTGTACCAGCTAAGTTCCCTGGACCCCTCTGTATTTGTAGGAAGTGACCTGCTTGATGTCATGGCCATGTATGGCAACCGTGCTGAGATCCCGAATTGATCTGAGATCCGCCAGAATTTCCTCAGTTTTACATACATTATCTGCAGGTGATGCTCATCACACCAGTCCACAAACCTGTCCACTCCAGGTGTATGGCTACTGATGTTGGAATTGCTTGTGAGTAGACTGAGGACAAGAGTGTCATCAGAGAATTTCACCAAAAAAATGGTTGGGTTGGGAGCTGATACAGTCATTTGTTTACAGCAGTGATTACCAAACTACCACTAGTGGGCCGTGGAGGTACTGCAGGTGGGCCACGAGTGGTCTGCCAACACTCCCGATTTGCACGGGCAATCAAATGGCTGTAGCAGGGTCATTTCTAAAGCTACAGTGGAGATCCTGTTATCAGAAGAAACTAGAAGACCTAAGGCATCCATTGATATAATATATACAGTATATATACATAATGCTAGCTTGTTGGGAAGGGGGCTAAATAATGCTCCAAACATAGGTTACATTTTGGCAAGGGGAAACGATTTCAAAGGGGTCCCTTGACCTCTCAGCTCAATTTATTTGAATGAAAATTGGTTCAATGTGTACCCACGAGTCTCCCCTTTACAGATAAGGTAGCATTTTTCACAGCTTAGCATTAATAGCTTGTGGATTGATTTCTTGTTGTTGCTCATCACATTTTGTCTCAACAAATGTGTTATGCATGCAAATACTTCTGATGAAAATGTTTTGGGTATTTTGCCGAAATGTTTTTGGATGTGGATGGATTATTAATTTCCCTTATGCCCAAGTTCACATGCTCTGTTAAAATATATATATATATAAAAAAAAAACATATAGGGAAATCCATCATCTTAGTCTTGTGTGTTAATCAGAGTTGTGATTAAAGGGTTGGGTGGGCGTCGGAAGATTTTCAGATTTCAAAGTGGGCCGTGGCATTCTTAAGTTTGGGAACCCCTGGTATACAGAGTAAACAGGAAGGATGGACTGACAGATCCTTGGGGGGCCCCGGTACTGCTTACTGCTGTATCAGAAAGTCCTGAATTAAATTTAACTTGTTGTGGCCTATTTGACAAAAAAGAATAGTACCACTTGATTTTAAAAAATATTCACATTTAAATATTCACAAAAAATATTCACATTTTAAGAAGGATGTCTGGATGAATTGTATTAAAAGCAAACTAAAATCAATAAAAAGCAGTCTGGCATATGCAACAGGACTCTCTATAGGTGCTTCAGAATAAACTGCAATAATGTGGAGATGGCATCGCTCATGCTGTAGTCTCTGAAGCCAGACTGTCTCTTCTACATTCTGCGAATGTGTCATTAACAGTCTGTACTTCAGACACACATAGCCTGGTCAAAGGAAGTTGGGGGGAAAACGCTTCTGACCAGAGGAAGTTCGAATCGATGCAGGTGATTGGAGAAATACAAGCATTCGTATTTCTCCAAGAACCTGCTTTTGGGCGGGACATCCCCCTATCATCGCTCATTATTTTCCCAGAGTTTCCCTTTCTGTTTTGACCAAGTTTTCCCAGCTCGAAGTACAGACGTTTAGGCGGAACCATTTGAAAATTGCGAGAGCCAACTGCCTGTTTTAAGAGACTACTCGTGCTGTGATTTCTTGTATAAGCAAATTTGTACTGGTCTAGAGATAGCTCCACCTCCTTACATAGCTCCTCTGTTATGATCCTCTCCAGTGATTTAATTGCATTGGCACTGGCAGCTGCTAACTGAAGCGATCTTGTTCAGTACTTCTCCAATTTCAAACATTCAAAAAGATTCTGCTCAAGTTAGTTATAGGTTGAAAAATACCTAAATTAGTAAACATGCTTGCATGCCCACACAGACAGACTGTCTCTTACCTGTTGTCAACGGTTAGCAGCTTTGCAGTCATCTTGCTATACTTATCATTGGAGTGCTCCTCCATGGTTGCGGTGGTTACTGACAGGTCACCGAACAAATCAACCAACCAGGTTAGGCGAGAAATGCCACTGAACGCTAGGAAACCAAATCCAGGCTTCAGAGCGCCACCTAGAAAACACACACACACAGCTATTATTAGATGTTATGATCAATTTAGAAAAACGGGAAGTCTGTACATTTCCCAAGTTAACAGACCCACTGCAACATAAACAATAAGCATGCCTCTGACGATGTGCACAGCACGGGTCACAGCAGCGTAACTTCACAAGCAACCTCCATCATCACCTGCAATACAAATCAAAACCAATCCTCAAATGTTGAGTAGCACAAATCTAAAACCTTGCCATCATTGCAACAGTCCACAGTCCATTTCTCAGAGTCCATTTCTCTGAGTTTTGGGAGTGACTCCTTAACTCATTCATGGCCAGTTTAGGACTGCCAATATTTAGCACAGGCCAAAGATTTTCATAATTGTTGGTCATCTTTCAAGACCCACAGTAAATTATCTATTAGCACGAAAGTGATTTGCAATACCTCAAAATGAAGATGTACGTCTCTGGGTTCACCAGGAAAAAAAAAGTGAGCTTTTAGCATGTTCTGTACTCTACTTATAGCCATTTATATACACCCTGTTTTCACCAAAAAGGTCTCTCTGAGAAGACAAACAGGAGAAAAGGCAATTTTTGTAAAAGACACAATCTCAGGCAGAACTCGCTCTCAATTCTTTTATTTTGAACTGTATTGACATCAGACATGTAAATATTATTCGTTATGACACAAATGACAAAAATAAATAAATATATATATATATATATATACATGAAGTGCTTTTTTTACATTCAACAATACAGTTTACTCAGTGTGAGTGAGTGTGCAGACAGACACACAGACACACAGACAGACAGACAGACAGACAGACAGACAGACAGACACACACACACACACACACAGAGAGTTCTGTCCACAGCTGCTGCTGGATCGCACCTCTTCCCAGGGAACACTACTGATCGCCCCGCAAATTAGCATAGGAGGGGAACTGGTCTGAGATCAGCGTCTGCATCTATTTCCTCCTCTCGTTCGGGCTGGGACGAATGCTGCGACACAGGAACGGGGTCGGCTTGGCTTTGGGACCAGGCGCTGGAACCGGATCGATCATGTTGGTTTGACTACCGCGAACAATTCAATCCAGGTTCGCCCTGCAGCAGAGGCGACCAGCGCAGCGCGCCGAGGGGTGTTTCAATGGCGTTTCTCCTCTATGCAACAGGCAGCGTTTCTCCGTTTTCTCCTCCTCTTCCATTTCAAAACAACAGCTGCGGTATGTGTTTGATAACGTCTTAACGTCTTGTCGGCTTGCCTTTGAGGCTAGGGACCTGATAACATGTCACAGGTTGGGGAAGTCTTTGAACTACGCGCTGTACTAATGAAAAACAAAAACACGTCAAACACGTCATTGGCCCTCTGGGCTATTCCTGATAACACGTCAAAGACGTCTTTGGCCATGAATGAGTTAATGATAAAACATCCAAAAGCCACAAAGAAATAACAGAGGCCATAACTCGTTATTTGGCTAAAGACATGATGCATATAAACAGTGGTTTCTTAGTCTGATAAACAAATTAGACCGACGATACCAGATTCCATCACGGATTTTTTTTCCCCAAGTCACCTTTCCAAAAATCCAGTGGAATGACAGAGCCCTACATCAGTCTCACTGAACACTTCCTGGATGAAAACAGTGTCTGGGGGTTTGGTAGGGCCATATGATTTCTGCAATGCCAAAATAACGGACGGAATCATGGAAGTTGGTAATAAAAATGGAATCAACTGTAAAACATGGAATATTGCAGAATTTTCCATCATTTCGCTGAAAGGCCTAATTCTCAAAATCAAAATCGAATTATTGTAGTAACCCAGCAAACATTTCAATGTCTAATCAACGTTGGGTGCAGTGGGTTAACGTCACTTTGATAGGCTGATTTGAAAGTTTGGTAACACCCATGTCTATAACGCATTATGAACATACTTATAATGCATTATAATCTGCTTATAGCACTGTATAACTATAGCCATAAGCACTCATAATGTTCATAAGGCTTTATAACTATAATCATAACACATTATACAGCATTTTAACACATTGAGTGCCACAGCGCTTCAGTAAAATTGTCTGGAGCCTGTGCCAGATTCACTTCCATTCAGTTGAAAACAGCTATAGAATTTTTTCTATTAGGGCTATATTGACAGGGCTGGACTCAAATGAAACATTGGACACTCCTGCTTCTTCCAAAGAAGAAATTTTGTTTCTAGACAGTTCCATTATGAAATGACAGCCTCTGAAAGAAGAGCACTTTCAAGGGTTTTCTGCTTTTTTTTTTTTACTTTTCAAGATAAAGTCACTTTATGAATACTTTTTGCACTCTAATTTCAAGCACATTCACTGACTCTGGCTGGTGTTTTCTGATGTGGTGGCGTGGTGTGGTTCTGTGCAGCCTGCGTGCCCCACCCCCCTCTCCCCTCCTCCCCCCCCCTGAGCTGCGGGCTCCTCCCCACACGCACACAGTCTGTTTTCTCAGGCTCCGTTTTTGCCCCGGGCGCATCCCAGCGCAACAAGGAAATGCCAAACGGGAGTTACGGGACTGAAGGAAAAGGTTTGGCCGTTCGGCTTCGGGTGCTGGCTTTCTGGCAGGGAATCGTGTGGAGAAACTATATGCAGACAGATACATGTAGACAGAAGCAGAAGAGCTCAGTTGTGGGCGCGGATGCAGCCAACTGTCAGCTGCAGACAGAGCAATCTATATAGCTCTGGCTGCAGCATGCATCGGTTTCCCCTTTGATCACGGCTTTTTCTGCTTTCTCCTGCACAAAGTAAAGGATCTGAGGTGGGTGGCGCAGCTCCCGTGTAGATGTTTAAGGTGGCGCCGTGTGATCCCTTGAAGGGATTCATGCTCACTGGCTGGGTACGACCTTAAACAGCAGAATTATGGAATAATATGAATTATGATTTTAGGATGTGCACAGACGTCCTTGGCACTCCTCGTTACTTTTTTTTAGGACGTGCACAGACGTCCTTGGCACTCAATGTGTTAATGACATATGTCAAGTTAGTATTATAATCTATCTATAAATTTGGCAATGTGGACTCTGTGTCTCTGTTTCTTTGTTTCAAGAATTTTGTCCGGCCACAGCTATGCTGTTTTACGTGGGATCGGGCTGAAACTTTCAGGGGTGACCTGACAGAGCCGGATATTTTAATTAGGGCAGATTAATTGCCCTAATCTGGCATGCCAAGCTGCGTATGTGAGCTGCAGGGCCAGCTCGGCGAGCTGCAGGGCTGGTGAGCCCACGTGGCGGGCGAGCCTAGAAATCGAGCACGCGTAGCTCGTGAGATGCCTAGTAAAGTGGTTCTCAAATCCTTGAGGGGGTTCCAGGGGGTCCCCAGCCAAAAGGGGAATAATTTATTTTTGCTATAATTCCATTCATAAGTAACACAATGACTATTTTTGTCATGGTGTATTATAATTCTCATACTTATAATAATACATTATAATCAGTTTTATAATACATTATAATCACTGTTATAATGCATTATAATGCATGTATTTATAATAACTAGGGCTGTGCCGATTCACTTATCTCCCGATTCGATACTATCACGATACTTGGGTGCCGATTCGATATATATTGCAAAGTATTGCGATTCTACGATTATTGCGATTCGATATTACGATTTATTGCGATTTTTGTTTCTTTTTTTCTTTTCTTTTTTCAGTTTGTCTGCTTTTTTACTCTAGAACATGGGAAAAGTTGAATCATACACTTCTAGAGACTGTATATTATATCATGAGTAGGGCTGGGCGATATAGTTAAAAAGTATATTGATATAACATCTTTTATATCAGTCGATATCGATAATTATTGATAATTTTAATTACCCGTTTTTATTAATAAAAAACATGAGAAGAAAAAGGTTGCATTTAGCCACTTTATTTTGAACCACCTTATTTTCAAGGCACACAGGTAGGTCTAATATGTCACACACACACATACATGCTCTGAGTGCAACTGCAAGCAGTAATTTACAGACATGGTGACGTTTTACTTTGTTGACAGCCTAGCGTTGCCAGCCTTCTAAAAAAAACGTTTGGTAACGTGTATTTCAGGGTTGTAGGGTTAACGTTAGGTGAATCAGAGGTGTGGAAAAGCCTGGGTTTTGCTTTGACTTGCTTAACTACAAATATGCCATAGGCTTATGTAGGGCTGGAGGGCGACCATGCTGGGGACCGCGCACCATTGGTTGGGAGAGAGAAAGCCTTGCCTCGCTGAAAATGCGGTAGGCTACATTTCTCCATATCAGTTTTATATACCCATCAAGACTCCGCCCAAGCAGAAGACATAAAGTCATAAGCTGTGTGCTTAATAGATGACACAATGAGTTATTCCTGTCCCAAAGTACAAGTAAAACCTTTCCAACAGTTCAACTTTGTCTCTGCTCACAGAGGTGAATTGAGCTGCGGATGTCCCGCATTCCGTAAAGTAACCTTGCAGACGTCCGTATTTGTGAAATTGGTGTCTTAACATTAACGTTAATTTTCCGGGTGCTTATTAACTCATTGAGTGCCAGCCACTTTTGGAGAACGGAAGCTCCCAGTGCCAGAGTTTCAGAGCGTTTTCAGTGATTTCTCGAGGCCCACAGAATATTGTGTGATATTACTATGTAAACACCGAACACGCACAAAGAACGAGGAGACTCTCTTCTATCATCTGCAAAAAAAAGTTTATTGATCCCATTTTCCGTTCTTTAGTTATGAGCCAGAGAAGATAGGCTGTTTTGAGCAAAAAGACAGGTTTCAAATTATAAGCTGAGATATTCAGCCTTTTGTGAAATGAAGCATTTCAAGCACATTCACTGACTCTAGCTAATATTTTCTGATGTAGTGACGTGGTGTAGTTCTGTGGCGCCTGCGTGCCCCACCCCCCTCTCCCCCCCTCAGCTGCAAACCCCCCCAGCGCGACAAGGAAATGCCAAACGGGACTGCAGGGAAAGGTTTGGCCCTTCGGCGTCGGGTGCTGCCTTTCTGGCGGGTAATCGTGTGGAGAAACTATATGCAGACAGACAGACAGAGGCAGAGGAGCTCAGTTGTGGGCGCGGATTGACTGATGTTCGCAGCCAACTTCAGCTGCAGACAGAGCAATCTATATGGCTCTGGCTGCAGCATGCATCGGTTTCTCTTTGATCACGGCTTTTTCCTGCAGTTTTCCGGACCTTTCTGTAATCTGGAGAGCACTGTCGCCACCTAATGAGTCCGTAAAATAGGTTATACACCTTCAATAGCTCTCATATTTGTACAGGAGATGCCTGATGCTTTGATCCACGTCCCACCGTCAAAAAACGCAATTGACGAACATACTCGTCCTTGGCACTCTACGTTACTAAACGAAATGACGAACATACTCGTCCATGGCACTCAATGAGTTAATAGAACACATGTTAACACGTTACGTTAACACGAATTGAAACTCACCCACATCGAATTCTTTGTAACGCCGGGTGAGATCAAACGAGTCTCCAGGGGCTCATTAGAGAGGCGTTCAGGTAAACACAAGAAAATAAATTATAATAAGATTAGCTAAGTAAAACAGTAAATTGGCCTAACAAAATAATTATTAAAACAGGCAGGTGACCAATAATAAATTAAATTCAGTGCACATTCAATAATAGCAAGACGGCTAATAATGGAGTAATGCGTGGAGCAAGTTATTGTTGAGTCTAATTAATTCTGTTCTGTTTCAGTGCATATCGTCTACAAATGTTGCTGTGAGAGCTGGCTATGGAGAGCTAAATATACTGTGTTTGTTATCAGTATAAATGCAGATTGGAGCCAAAAATTGACCGTGTGCATGTCATACTTAACACAACGCAAGAGAGAGGGAGTACAACACTGCTACACAACCAGTGGCCATATCTTGGGCCGATTTTATGAAGCTAACCCAGAAATTGTATTCTGTCGAATGGCCAGGGGGCCGCCACGTGCCGGTCCAGAAGGAAAGCATCTAACATTGGACTCAATGGGAAAATTACCCGACTTCTCTCTCGGTCTATGTCTTAAATAACTACTTTCTAAATTAGTTTATGGTCTGAATCAACAATTTCAAGTCTTTTTCATGCTCTCATGTTCTCCGTTATGGCATTTCAATCATGAGAGATTAGAAGAGAGTACAATAAATGTTGGGGTAGTCCTACAAAAATTGACCCCCTATAAAACCATCCATTACGCCTGAAGGCGTAATGGCATGGCATGGGCGCAGCCACCCGCAACGCCCTGTGATGAACACGTCACGCACGTCGCGCCATCTTGCCATACCGTCACTCAAAAGCATCCAGTAGCCCACTGTTCTGAAGAAGCAGCGAAGCTAAATGTGTGAGATTCCTTGTTCTCACTCGTAAAACCTGGGTTGTAGGACAACCCCAAAGTTTTACTTCATTTCGAACTTCGGAATCTCACACTATGCCATCTATCCACCCAAACTCGCTGCAAGGAAGCACCTCGTGCGACCAGGGCTGTAGTGGTGGCTAAACGCACATAAACGCAGTTTAGGTACCTTTTTCAATGCTCTGCAGAGTTTAGGCACCTTTTAAGATAGTTTACTCACATTTTAAATAGTTTATGCACTTATTATTGCACGAGTTTTAAAAAGTTTGAGTAAACTCCGTTGATGCGGAGACCACCAAAAGAAAAGAAAAAAGATGACACATGGCACTGACCAGGAGCTCCGCGAACCGTAGCCTACTACTTGTGGTGCGCTCCGCAGGAAAGGTACACGGCCCCGCGGTCATGTTGGTGCCTTTCTCGAGCTGCGCTTGCCTGGCCAGACAGCGCTCCCCTCAAACAACTTGACAGTGCCATTGTGCCAGCGATGCGCAATGCGCATTTGGAGACACGCATTTGGAGACCAGCTGAACGTAGGTTGGTTAAAAATGTGTCAGGAGTGGGGAAAATCATATAGGCCAGTTTTACAACTGAAGAGTTGGCCTTCTCTCCCACGCCTTATGTGTGTGGGGGCAGGGGCCGGGGTGGGGGGCATCGGTGCTCACCATCACTGGTCGAGGGCTGCCGGTAGGTTAGAATAGCTTAGGTAGGCGATAGATTAGCTACAGCCTAACTTTAGGCTGTAGACCTGTTATAGTGTTCAGGCTAAAATCAGACTAGAGCAGAATAGGACAGGCCAGACTAGGCTGTAGATTAGCTAGATCCCCTGTGTCCTAGTTAGTTCTGGTTAATGTCTAGAGTAGTCAGTTGTCTGATCTTCTCCCCCCCCCCTCTCTTTCTCTTTCCGCCTTCCCCTGCTCCTTCCCCACTTCCCCCTTCCTGTTCTCTCCTCTCCCACATTTCCTATTCCCCCCCACCTCCTCTCTTTCCATGCGCTCTCCTCCCCCACATCCCACCGCTCTCCCCCTCCCTTCTCCTGCCTCTCTCCTCTTTCTCCCCTCCCCTGCTCCTTCCCCTCCTCCTCTCATCCCCAATTTTCCCCATTCCCTGCCACTTCCTGCTCTCTCCTCTCTCACATTCCCCCTGCTCTCCCTCCCCTGCACCCTCCCACCTCTCCTTCTCCGTTCTCTCCTCCCCCACATTTCCCATTCTCTCCCCACCTCCTCCCTCTCCCTGTTCTCTCCTCCCCCACATCCCCCCGCTCTCCCTCCTTCCTCCCCTCTCCTGCTCTCTCCTCTTTCCCCCTTCCCCCACTATTCTAAAGCATAGTACCCATTCTACTCCATAGCATTGCACCCATTCTATCCTCTCCCACTATTCTGCCACTATTTTAAAGCATGCCACCCATTCTACCCTAAAGCGAGGCACCCATAAGCTCTATATGTGAACATGTGTTTATTTGGCAAAGGGATTCACTACTAAAGGCTTGCAGCAAATTAAGTTAAGCATAGTTTGGTTGCAAATAAATCGACATATGTCCGTTTTGACCCCCCCCCCCTCCACTTTTCTAAAGCATGGCATCCATTCCATTTTAAAGCATAGCACCCATTCTCTTTCTTTCCCCCTTCCACTGCTACTTTCCCCCTCTCCTTCTCCGTTCTCTCCTCCCCCACATTTCCCATTCTCTCCCCATCTCCTCCCTCTCCCTGCTCTCTTCTCCCGCACATCCCCCCGCTCTCCCTCCCCTCTCCTGCTCTCTCCTCTTTCCCCCTTCCCCTGCTCCTATACTCTCCAACTTTTCCCATTCCCTCCCCACCCCATCACTCTCTCACATTCCCCCTGCTCTCCTCCCTTCTCCTGCTCTATCCTATATTTCTATATTTTCTATATTTCTCTATCAATTGTTCAATGTGTTATCTTTATTCTGTAATTTGCTACTGTTGTGTCAGCTAGAATTATTTTCTGTGAAGCCCTCTGGGACATGCTTGTGAATTAGGGCTATACAAATAAACTTGACTTGACTTGAAGAGTGAATCACTGGTGTAAGAGACATGATTGATTTCCCTCTGTCTCTGATCAAGTGAAGTTTGTAACATTAGGTGCAACTTGAATAGTCCAGGTGCTACTGTATAAAGCCAATACGACCATGTTGAAAACTATCTAGAAACATACTGGTGTTTGTAATGCCGAGATCTGTACCCCTGGCCTGGCTGCCGGCAAATTCACAAAATGTTTTATTATTCGCGAAACGCCAGAGGGCGAACTACGGCATGCAGGTGATCTTCTTCTCCACGCAATTAAGACAACGTGACAATTTCTGAGCAGAAGAAGCAGAATGGACATTCGTCAGTTTTTCACAAATAACCTGAAAAAACGAAGAATAGGGGCTGCAAATGGTAAATTGCTTGTTAAATCAGTTAGTCAGATTATGCCTGACATTATTGTTGTCAGGCATAATAGGTTGTCGAAAGACCATTTAAAAGCATGTGAAGATGTGAACTTGTGATGAAGCGTTGTAAAAAACAACATGAGCTGTTGTAACAACCTCCACAAGGCTGCAAAACATAATTAAACTTAAATTCAACGAATGTTCGATAAATACATTTTATATTGATTGTTTAGGCCTAATTATTTGTAAAGTCACAACACATTAGAGATGTGTGTAGTTCTTCATAGATTTAGCCTCTTCATTTTGCTCTCAAATGCACCTAGGTTGATGAATTTTACTTTAAAATGTACAACATTTTCTTCCGGGGGAGAATGCCCACGGACCCCCCTTGAGAGTCCAAGGCCCATCCCATAGCCAGCTACTTTTCCTATCTGGCTGGCTACTCAGAAATGTGGGGAACCCCCTGATATACCTTATAAGGCTATATGATTCAGATTAAGTTGTCTCCTTTGTCTTGTATATCGGTCACGGAAGCTTATAGTTTATCCGCCGTTATAACACTGCCGGTGCCGCGAGAGAAAGCTGCCTCAAAAGTATAGTTTACCCACTTTTTTTTTTACCACTACAGCACTGCGTGCGACAGAGTATGCCAAAGCAATGGCCTCCACTATCCAGTGCGACAAGCGCTCCTTGGACAGTGCTCCACCCAGGGCCCGTGGCCCAAAGTAAACCAGCAACTGGTTACAGGTGCACAGCATGCGTGTCCTGCCCACGTAGGCCAGGATCGCCCGCACCGGGCAAAGCGTGTTCAAGCGTCGCTCTTCCTCCGAAGTGAAAGGAGGGGGACAAAGGCCACAACCATAAATCTGAAGCTGGCGTTGATATTCTTAGGCTGGTAGGTGGGGTTAGGCCGAAGCGTAACCCTTCGCTCGTCATCAGCAAATACCAAGCAAGACTGTTGGACCGACAGGGCAATCAAGTCGCCAACCCAAACAGCGCAGTCTTCAAGGACAGGACCTTTAGGTCCACAGTTTCCAAGGGCTCGAACGGGGGACCCGAGAGACCCTCCAACACCGTGACCAAGTCCCACTTAGGGAAGACATTGCATACCCGTGGTCGCAGTCTGCAACCAAAAGGAGGATCCTCATCAGTTTCCCTTCGATCTCCATGTAACAGGCCGATATGGCCGCTACATAGACCTTAAGGGACTGAGGGGACTGGCCCGCATCATACAGGCTCTGCAGGAAACAGAGGATGGGCTGAACGCCACAACTCACTGGATCCTCGTTACGATCCGCACACCAATGGGAGAAGACTTGTAAGCCTTGTAAGACTTGTAAGACTTGTAAGACTTGTACCTTGTAAGACTTGTAAGACACTTGTAAGCTTACTGAGAGCGTGTGGACGTAGCCCTCGTGCTCTGGATCGTGTGCACCACGCTCATGACACCCTTGAGCTAACAGGTGCTCCCATTCAGGGACCAAACTGCCAACTTCCATCCGGAAAGGGCGGGGTGGAATATTTTGCCCTTCGCTCGCAACAGGAGGTCCTTCCGGCATGGTAGCAGCCACCCTACCGACAGCAAGATGAGGTCCGCAAACAGATCTGCTGCGGACACTGCGGCGCCACCAGGATGAGTCGCAGGCCCTGCTCCCTCACTCTGTCCAGGACAGACTGGATCAGGGGGAGGGGGGAACGCGTAAGGCTCTCCCTGGGCAACACATGTGATAACATATTAGATATTTTCATGTGAAAAGACGTTATTTTTTGTTGTTGTCATACCTGACAGTTTCGACTGCTATGCTTCCTGCAGCCTTCTTCAGAGACGTCACGTGATGTTGCTGTGACGTATATATGGATGGTTTATGTGGGTTTGGCCATCCCACCTACATAGGTGGGATGACCATGTCCCCTGCTGGCCGGTATTTTATGGAGGACTGCATCCCAGGTATGCGAGAGCATGTAGGCCCCCTCGTCCCGGTTTACAGTCGTGTGGGCACGCTTCCGGATCTCTAGTGCCTCCCTGATCCAACGGTGGTATTTGTTGTTTTCCGATCGAATGACCTTGGCCTTCTCCCAGTCCATGATGTGGTTTTCCCTTTTGCAGTGATCCGAGATGGCTGACTTCAGATTCTCCTGCTCCGCTTTTTGTTTGATTGCACGTGTGTGCGCTCCAGATGTTTCCTTTTCACATTCTTTCTGGTGTTCCTTCTTTCGTGTGCCAAATGCTCTACCTGTTTCTCCGATGTAAGTTTTATTGCATGAGAGGCATGGGATTTCATAGATCACGTCACACTTCCTCTCGGGGTCGATACGGTTCACATGAAAATATCTAATACTGTAAAACTAAGTCAGACGTCATGAACCTTTTTGGATTACATGTGATAACGCATAGTGGCCTAAGGGAGGGTTGTCGTTTTCGACAGAGAACCACAGGGGGCATTGAGTTGCGAGCTGCGATGCGAAGAGATCGACGCGGGCGTGGCCGAATCTGGCCCAAATCTGCTCCACCACTTGGGGGTGTAGCTGCCACTCAGTCTGCTGGGGGTTGCCCCGCGACAGCAAGTCCGCCCCGAAGCTGAAGTTCAGTCGGCCGGGTAAGTGCGCCGCTGACAAGGAGCGCAGGCGGGAGTGCGTCCAGAGGTGTATCTCTGCCGCTACTTGGTTCAAGGTTCTCGACCGTACACCGCCCTGCTTGTTCAAGTAGGCGATGGCGGCTATGTTGTCCGAGCGAATCAAGACGTGGTGCCCACGTATCTGATGCCGGAAGTGGCGTAGAGCTAGGCGAACAGCTTCCAGCTCTAGCATGTTTATGTGGCGAAGCTCCTGGGCTTCCCACCGGCCATTTGCCGAGAGGCCATCGCACACCGAGCCCCAACCCGGGGGCCCTGGAACAATGGTGCCAGGACAACCACCTCTCTCTGAACGTCTCCAAGACCAAGGAGATCATTGTAGACTACAGGAGGGGGGGGGGGGCACACACCCCCCAATCACCATCAACGGCACAGTGGTGGAAAGGGTGGACAGCTTCAAGTACCTGGGAGTCAACATCCACCAGGACCTGACTTGGGCCGGCCACACCGCCACTGTTGTCAAAAAGGCCCAACAGCGAATACATGGACTCAGGCGCCTGAAGAAATTTGGGCTAAGGCCAGAAATCCTTACGGACTTCTACAGAGGCACCATTGAAAGCCTGCTGACTGGCTGCTTCACCACCTGGTACGGGAACTGCACCACCATGGACCGCAGGGCGCTACGGAGAGTGAGACGCGCGGCCCAGCACGTAACAGGATGTGAGTTGCCAGATCTGCATGAACTGTATAAACAGCGGTGCCTCAGGAGGTCCCTGAAGATCATCAAAGACACAAACCATCCCCACAACAGCCTGTTCTCCCTGCTACCCTCAGGGAGAAGATACAGGGTTCCAAAAGCACGCACAAATCGCTTGAGGAACAGTTTCTTCCCGCAGGCCACGAGACTCCTTAACATACACAAATAGTGTAGTAGCCGTACTGTACCGTACTGTAGCTGCTACCATTACGTATGTCTAATGTTAATTGTATGTTTAATAAGGAATATGCTATTTGCACCTATATGTCAGATACGCCGAATTTAAAATGTTTAAGCACGGCTAAAGTATGCACAGGACATGTGCACCTATGTGCAGTGAATATGCCACTGTCTCTGACTTGTCTTATCACTATACTGCCTTATTGCTTGTTGTGTCTCTTGTTGTTTTTGCACTCATATGCCTACATTTGTACTATGTTGTAAACGGAGTCCACAGCACAATAATTTCACACGTGATACTTGTACCATGGAGTGACAATAAAAATCTTGAATCTCTTGAATCTTGAATCTTGAATCTTGAACCCCACAGAGGCGTCGGTGCGAATGACACGCCTGAGTGGAATGGGTCCCACTCGCACGCCCGTGGAGAGCCAGCGAGGGTCCGTCCTCACGCGCAGCTACCGTTGGGCCGCATCCGTCAAAGTATGAGACTGTAATCCATTACCTGGAAGACAATAGGCTAGGAGAGGGGACTAACAAGTCAACTCCAAAACACACCAGAAGCCAGAAATGGTGGAAGGTTGGGCTTGGGGCTAACAACTCTAAACCGTAAAAAAAACAAGACCTAAAAAATAAAAAGCACTTTTCCAGCATACGCCAAAGAAGCGCCAGAAGTCAGGATGAATTGGCAAGACTTTGAAGGCACTGGTTATATCTGCTTTGGAGAGCCATGCTCCGCATCCTGCTAGGCGGATGAGGGTGATGGCATGGTTAATAGTTGCGTATTGCATTGAGAAATCTGGACTAGAAATGACGCTGTTGATGCTCGGAGTGAAAGAGCCATGTGGGGAAGACAGGTCAATGATAAGCCTCTTTTTTCCAGAATACTTCCGAGTGGCGACACCGATTGGGCTGATGCAAAACACTGGGAAATAAGGATTGTCAAATGGGCCTATCATAAATCCTTCCTTGACTTCCTTAGCCAATAGGGTGGCTGTGTCTGGTTCTGCGAGGGCAGATTGGAGGTTGTGACAGATATGAGAATTTGCGGGACATACTTCTATGCCTGGATGGAAAACATTGATGAGGAATTGAACAAACTCTTTATCTGGATGATTTTGTAGAGCGGTAGCGAGCGCATTTACCTTGATTGGTGTGTCAAGGTGGCGTGCTAGTCAGCTGTCTGTGGGTGTAGCTGCAGGTGTAGGTGCGGTTGGATTGTGGGGGCAGATGGACCTGGCATGTGAGCCACCACAGAAGGAGCAGACGTGCAGGAGGCGGCAGCTCAACATCTTGCAGCCTAGGTGATTGAAATTGTTACACACCATCCTGCCTCCCTGATAGAGGATGGGCCTTTGCCGTGTATCAACTCCCTTAGGCATGGGGACATTGACTTTAGGGTGCATGTCTATGGGTTTAGGAATGATGGAAGGTGGGGGTGCGGCGGATGACACACTAAATACTGGTGCATTGCGAGTGAAAGAGGGACGTGAATGAGGTGGTGGGGCGCTGATTGTGCATGCTGTGGCGGGTGGGAAGGGGCTCCGCATAACTCGCAAGATAGAGATGTGCGGGCTGCAAATATGCGGCAGTACAGATCGGAGTTGAGGGCCGCCAGTATGTACCTTGGTTGAATTGTTGTATGCGTCCAGCAGCCTGACTCACAAAGTGAACATAGATAAGCATAAAGAGTAAGCATAAAGACCAGTACCTCCAAGGGAGGGGGGATAAACCAGTTCGAAAAAAAGGAAAGTTGAGGCTGATAAGCCTGTGGCGGGGCTCCTTGAGCTGTTGCGATGTTGGCTGAGAAGGAAAAGGGTGGAGCAGAAGCCATATTGCTTTGATTGACTGAAGGAAGGGTAGAGGAAGGGATGATATGATGGTAGGATGCGAGTGTACAGGGATTTTGTGCAGCCTGTGAATACATGGGAAGAGGGTATGCTGAGGTCAGCTGAGAGAGGTTGGAACCAGAAGGAGCAGGCACCGGGCATGTGAAATGCTTGTATTTATGTCCTGTAAATAGCTTATTTTCCGACACGCAGTGGCTCATATGCTTATTATATCATAGAGACAACAATAACATTTGTGATATATTTACCTTGGTGCTGCTGGTAGCCTCCTGAAAAAGAGAGCATTGCTCTCAGTGAGACTCCCCCCGTATAAAAAAAGAAAAGAAAAAAGAAAAAAGAAAGAAAAAAAAAGAAAGCCTGCTCCGTTTGCTGTATGTCACATTGGTAGATCGGAGCTCCCCCCAGTATCCCCCGCTGCTGCTTGTAATCCATATAATGTTATTCCATACGGGTGGCCATCGAATTCAAATTAATCATCTATACTCTCGAAAACAGATAAATATCAGCAGTGTTTACCATGCTAAACTACATAACAGCTAACGCTACATAGTAGTCAACTCTGCAAGTCATGACCCGGATGTGCTTGACACGACCCTTGACGTCAAAGGGTCTTGTTTGCACTTTACCGTCACATTCCTGTCCTTTCGTGAAACAAATTTGAAGTATGTGCATAATAATCCACGCGTCAAAAGTTGTAGACCATGCGTTGCCATTTTTCCCTGCATCTGACTGCCTCAACTCCTATGAAAGGTGCGGATTGACTGGAGGGACGAACGAACGAATCGTCACTCCTCATGCCTAAACCTAAACCAATCGTCACTCCTCTCAATCACAGACCATCCATTCTAGTGTAGGCTCTCGGTTTATCTGTTGTATTGGTAATGTCTGGATCGAGGCACCAAAAAGACGTGTATTTCCAGTCAGTTGTTGTGTTGCGCAATGAAATGCAGGAAAGCACGTTTGATGTTTTCTCCATAATCCTGCAGATTCAATCCTGATCCTGCTGAAAATTGAAGAAGTTATCTAACGCAAGTAACAACTTAAAGTGTAACTAACCCCCAATACACTTTTTTTCAGCTTTTAACCAGACTTTAACCAGTTAACTTTTGCAGTAGCTAGGCCTAGGTTACTGGCTATATCCCCGGCGCACTGAATGAGGCCTGGTTTTTAGAAAAGTGTTGACCGCAAAATTAACGCCCATTGGGAAGATCGCTTTAGGCTGGTATTTAAGGCCGAAACGCCCATTCTGGCCTATTCTTGCACTGCGCCATGCCTCTTCAGCGTAAAGCGCATTTCGGGGCGTAAAAACATGACGGTATCTTCCCGACAGCCCAAACTGACACGGGACGATAGCGGTAGGCAGGCGTAAAGCGTGTTTTTTGCGTTTAAGGCCAGTTTAGCGCCTAAGGCCACTTTAAGGCCAGTGGCAAAATAGAGCCCATACTGTGAAGTGCGTTGAGTGGTGAGATATAAATCCACTTAATTTACCATTTGACGAAGACCTGGTGGGGTCTTCGTCAACCACGTTATCAGCTAGCTAGCTAACCTCTCAGCCATCGTGCTAGCTAAACTCTCAGCCATCATGCTAGCTAACCTCTCAGCCATCGTGCTAGCTAACCTGTCAGCCATCATGCTAGCTAAGCTCTCAGCCATCGTGCTAGCTAACCTGTCAGCCATCATGCCAACTAACCTGTCAGCCATCGTGCTAGCTAACCTGTCAGCCATCATGCTAGCTAACCTGTCAGCCATCATGCTAGCTAACCTGTCAGCCATTGTGCTAGCTAACCTCTCAGCCATCGTGCTAGCTAAACTCTCAGCCATCGTGCAAGCTAACCTCATCCATGGTGCTAGCTACTGTAACCTCTCAGCCATTGCGCTAGCTAACCTCTCAACCATTGTGCTAGCTAACCTCTCCGCCATCGTGCTAGTTAATCTCTCAGTCATCGTACTAGCTGGGTCATTCTATGAGACGAGTGCCGTTTCCACTTTGAAATCTCAAAAAATGTCATCAAGAGCAAACTTTCTTTTTAACTCATTGAGTGCCAATGACGACTAAAGTCGTCAATTCAAAAAGTAACGTTCAGTGCCAATGACGACTAAAGTCGTCAATTGCGTTTTTTGACGGTGGGACGTGGATCAAAGCCTCGTGCATCTCCTGTAAAAATATTGTAGCTATTGAAGGTGTATAACCTATTTTACGGACCCATTAGGTGGCGACAGTGCTCTCCAGATTAGAGAAAGTTGAGGAAAAAAAAGCAGAAAAAGCCCCGTGATGAAAGAGAAACCGATACATCAGCCAGAGCGGCACAGATTGCTCTGGCTGCCTGGAGCCAACGTTAGCTGCGAACAGCAGTCAATCCGCTCCCACAAATGTCTCTGTCTCTGCTGCATAGCTTCTCGACACGATTAGCCGCCAGAAAATAAAACCAAAGCCAAACCATTCTCATGAGAATGGTTTGGCTTTTCAGTGTCGCGCTGGGAGCCGGCGCACAAGGCTGAGCGCTCCGAAAATAGACTGGGTGCAGCGCACTTTGAAACGCGCAGCAGAAAGCCTATAATCGGACGCAGCTTCATCCCAGCTCACAACCGAAACCCCAGAAACGCAGACGAACGCGAGCCCCATCCAGACTCCCCCGACGAGCGGCCGCCATCTGAACGTGGATCCGTGAGGCAGCAGAGCCTGCCATAGCAGCAGAGACTCGCCTGACACACGCAGCAGCCAGCACAGCGAGCAGAGCCACCAGAGACACTCCCACGGAGGAGTTTGGAGTTGAGGGGTGTGTGGGTGCTGTTTATTGAAGGAAATTACTGTTCAGATGTTTCAGGTCAGAAAATATTAGTTTCAGAGTCAGTGATTTGCTTGAAATGCTTCATTTCACAAAAGGCTCAATATCTCAGCTTCTAGATGGAAACGCATGTTTTTGCTGTTTTTGACCTATCTTCTCCGGCTGATAACTAAAGAACGGAAAATGATATCAATAAACTTTTTTTTGCTGCTGATACAATAGAGTCTCATCGTTCTTTGTGCGTGTTCGGTGTTTACATAGTAATATCACACAATATTCTGTGGGCCTCGAGAAATCACTGAAAACGCTCTGAAACTCTGGCACTGGGAGCGTCCGTTCTCCAAAAGTGGCTGGCACTCAATGAGTTAAATGCACAACATGAAAGGACATGTGTTGACCATCCAAGAAAAATATTTTCCCAACTAGGGCATAAAATCCTTAAAATCCGTAATATTATCCCATTCGTGTCACAATAAAACATGACGGGCTATGTGACGGGGTGGTAAAGTTCCTCACGTTACAGCCACATTTTTTTTCTATCTATTTTGCGTTACGGGGTGGGTGGGTTGAGCATGACGAACCCTGTCTAACATGAAAAAGCAACAAATAAACTATCTAAAATAATATCATAACTTGACTCTTTTAGTTCCTGGCTGCTCCAAAGGCTTAAAATGATGTCACTTACTCTTTGTGATGTCACTTAAAGCAACAGTACATTATTTACAGTATAGACAAGAACAAGCTAGTGTGACGGGGTGGTAAGTGAAACTGTGGACACACAAATATATATATTTTTTTTTACAAATTTTTAATTTAATTATCTTATGTAAACAAAGAGACATATGTACTAATGAAAATAATTTAAAGTTTGATAAAATATAAGATTTATTTTGTGATATTTCAGATGTAAATGTTGGTTGGTCAGTACGGACAGGGTGAAAAATGGCCATGTACTAATGAAAAATGATTAAAAAATAGTATGTCACTCTTTAAGAATAGTATTTTCTCATATACCATGTTAACAAGAACACTTAAATTAATAGATTGAAGCTTTGGAAACACTCTTTGGCATATTTTTTGTGCTATATGCACCTCATCAAACGTACCGGAAACAAAAGGGACTTGTCTCGTAGAATGACCCAGCTAACCTCTCAGCCACCGTGCTTGCTACTGTAACCTCTCAGCCATCATGCCACAAGTTCACCTTTTGGCACATCGCCAGAACTGCAGAGCACAAACCAGCGTCAAGTCTCTCACCAGTAAAATGGAGGCTGCCTTCCTGCAGCTGTTTCCCTTCCACCTCTCTCTTCAGGGCTTTGTAGTCTGCTGACAGCAGCTCTATGTGCTCCTCATGAAGAATCACTCCTGCGCGCACACACACACACACACACACACACACACACACACACACACACACACACACACACACACACACACACACACACACACACCCAAAGAAATTTAAAGACTTTTTGTTCAAAACATTTAAAGAAGGAAAACCCTGGGGAGGGAAGTGCCATTAGGAGATAAATGAACAGGAATTGCGAGTGTATTAATCAATGTTACCTTTCCTTGTAGTGACAAAATCTTGCCTCTCTAAGGTTGTAAAACTTTTGACACTTTCTCCATTTTCATAGTTTATCTTAACTAGATCTTTTAGATTATCTGGAATGTGAATTCCCAAAAACATCTATCGAGCCATTACTCCACTTAACTGGTGCTATGCATTTACTATTCTGCTATTTGGTTGATTATACATGACCTCCACCCATTTTATTCTCCCCAAAGTTAAAGAATAGAAGTTTTTTGGATGAAATCCCATCGTACTTTATCGAATGAATTTGTGAAGTCAGCAATAAACAAGATTTTTGTTCATTTTCATAATAGTCTATAGTATCAAGCAAATGCCGTATATTATCACCAATGAAGCACCCTTTTATGAAACCCATGTCATGTTTTATTATAAAGCCTATAATTTGTTTTATTCTCAATGCAATACATTTAGAGAGGATACGGGTATCGCAGCAGAGCAATATCAGCGGTCTCCAATGTTTCATATATACTGGATCTTTGTAATGTAAGGAAGGAGGGATCTTTGGGCCGATAATATGGCGGCCTCCTCCGGAAAACCCCCTCTATCCTAGTCTGCGCCAATGCCCTCCTGTGGGGGTTTTCCGGAGCAGGCTGCCATATTATCAGCCTCCGACTGGCTCCTCAGCCTCTGTTCCTCAGCATCCCTCAGACTGGCCCTCGACCTCTCTTGTACCTCAGCATCTCTGGTCTTCGTCAGCCTACTTCTCCTCCTTCAGGATCGGTGCAGCCACATAGGCCGCCATGCAAGGGGTGTCCTCCGCCTTCCTTCAACAATTGGGCCACTGGTCTTCGTCAGCCTACTGGTCTTCGTCAGCCTACGTGGCCTACATCCGCCCGGAGCAGGCTGCCATATTTTCGGCCCAAAGATCTCTCCTTCCTTAATTCTTAATTGGTAAGCATGGCAGATGCAAATCTCTGCAGCATTACAATTACATTGAAATTTCGTTGGTGGTGGCCTCCCCGAAGTTATAGCACCAGCAGTAAGTCGCAGGTCAAGCCCGGTGAGTTTGTAAGTCGCTGATGAATTGGTAAACATGAACTGTGAATCCAGCGCAGCCGGTTGGTTGAGGTCAAGCCCGGTGAAAGTTATTCCTTTTGGGGGATTCTCTATCCTAGTCTGAGCTGATGCCCTCCTCTCTCACCACAGGAGGAGTGACATCTTATCATGGAGTCATTACGCCAAAATTAGTTGCCATGCCATTTGTGAATAAAGCTTGCTTGTTAAATTTTGCCCACTGGTCTCTCATGATGATTGAAATTGGGTCTCATGGACCGAGTTTCAAGAATTAAGGACCCAGTCATGTCAGCATATCACCCCATCCCCAATAGCCAATCAGCCCATGACATCTGTCAAAACATGATGTGATGTCATCAGTGATGTCATAGTTGCTGATGTCATCGGTGATGTCAAACTTGCTGCTGTGATGTCATCTGTGATGTCATACATCCTGTCTGCTGAGCCAATCACCGAAAAGGATGCTTGCAGTATATATAGCCATGGCAGAGCCATGTATATAGAGGAGTCGTGACATCTCTATTCACTCCAATGGACGAGTTTTTTTTTTACTCTCAAGAGAAAAATGGACAGTTTGTGTTGTACTTTGATTTTTTTTTTTTTTTTTTTTTTAATCAAATTTGACATTATCAGCTTTATTTTAGCATTCAAAAGTAGCGCGAGACCCCTTCCTGGCTGTTCATTGGCTAATGAGTCACGCATTTTGGTCCTCCGCTAATACCACTCTCTCTCTAAATTGCTCTGAGCCGTGGTCATTATCCTCTTCCAGATTGTTCATCTCAGTGGCTGGTCGTATCTTGGGCTGATTGTCTTCTCTGGAGCTGTTTTTCGGCCCACCCACCTCCTCAGTCCATGAAACATAGACAGCATGTGATATCAGCAATTGTGATGTCATCAGTGAGTGATGACATCAGTGATGCAAAGTTGAGCAATTGTGCGCTGCGCATGCCAATAGAGCAGGTGAGGCCACCCAGCAGCCGAGCTGCGGGTGAGGCCGCGCAGCGACTGAGCTGCAGGGCGGGCGAGCCCGCGTAGCGGGAGAGCGTAGGAATCGAGCGCGCAACATTTCTAGTGTTTATACTGTATTTGCCGACTCTGGGGAAATGAGTAAGATGGTTAAATGTTTTTACTGTGATTAGTTCATGGTACCAACATCACCATAAATATTCATAATTGCAACATCCTAGGATACCCTCCCTTAGCCCCATGAATCTCAGTATCACATATTTTGATACTAAGTGACAACTAACATCAGCCAATCTGTTGGGGTGAGAAAGGTGCTAAAGACTGTGATTGGTGCGGACTGGATAAAGACTGTGATTGGTGGGGGCTGGACTCACCTTTTTCCTGGGCCAGGTCCCAGAGCTCTACAGCAGCGTGGTAGTTCGTGGTCATGGGATACTCCACACATACATGCTTCCCTGCCTGCAGGAAGGTTCTGAAGAGGACAGAGGAAACAATATATATGTGCTTATATAAACTGATGACCAGACAAAGATGCAAACCGCCTAGGGGGGATGCCTCCTTTTAAATATCAGCCTTAAAATGCCAATTTACAGTCAACTTTAGCATGATCGTAAGGGGTGGGGGACTCACCATAGAATGAATGTTACTGCCAAAAAAAAAGTAATGTAAGGGGAACATCAGTTTAGGGCACTTACAAATAAAAAATAAAGAGTAAAAGAGTGCAGAGTCAGGTCTAAAATTGTATTAGGGAGAGACAGATAGAGATAGACCATTGGATTATCATTGCAAAATATGAATGATTGGGATATTTACTAGTTTGATTTATTATTGGTTTATTTTTTAACATTACTATCGCTGGGATAGGAAAACATACTTGTGCGATAGCCTCGACTTGGAGCCTTGCCAGCGGCAGCAAGTCCCATATACTCTCTAAATTGTGTGATTTCACTAGGATTTTAATGACTAGAAGTTAGCCCAAGGAGAGAATGTAGTCCATATACTTGGTAATAGCTTTAACTCTCTCCTGTTATCTCCCCATCTACATTATTTTCTACTCGTGCTGTTCGTCGAGTCACATTTTCGAGGAGCTGCACGCAGGCTGCACCAGCAGGCTCGCCAGCCACGGCGCAACCCTCAGCGCATTTGGGGTTTGATGATGCTGTGGGGTGGGGTGGGGCGTGCGCGGGGTGCAGAAATCCTCCACTTCCCACAATGCACTGGGCTCGTGGTTTTCTAAGTCCACGCCCACCCCTCAGGCATTTGGCTGATATCAAACTCCAGTAGGTGGCGGTAATACACATATATATGTTTGCCAACCGCCATAAAACTCAAAGAAGAAGAAGAAGGCATTTGGCTTGGCTACTCTGAGTAGCATAGCTAGCAGAACAGCTACATTACAGCTCGTTTGGATCTGGGAGTTTGCAGTCGCCATTTCAAAGAGGACTATACGTGTATGATCCACACTGCTAAGAAGTAAAATAAAAATGGATCAAGGCTTGATATCATAATCCAACGTGAATTCAGCTGAGGGGTTCCCTCCAGAACGAGACTGGCTCAGACTGTTTCAAGGGGGCTGTTTGCGGTGTCTGCTAACGTTAGGCTATTGTCTTGTTGTATTGGCGTTTGTGGTGTTGTGGCTTTTAGTCAATATTGGACAGTAAATATGCCTTCTTGCGATGCAGTTGGCTGTATTAACCGTACCTCAAAGAAGGGTGGTTTCTGCTTTTTTCGGTGAGTGAATGAAGTTGTCAGTGGTCGCTGCTAACATTTGACCATGGACTGTAAATAGCGTTTTACATAGCCATCTGTGCTAATAATGCTAGCCTAACTATCCTTTCCACACACACTGAATATCCCGAAATGCAAGACTTGATCATGGACAAACGGCCGCGACCTCATAACGTTAAGGTGTGTTTGACCTAACGATAAAATATAAATATTAACGTTAATGCACTCCTAGTACTGTACTGACATCAGGTGACAAGCTGAAATGTCAATTCTTCTAGCAAATCTAGGTACATTTCAGACTTTAACGTAGTGTCCAGTCTTGTCTGAGGTGAATGCAAGTGAACTATATTTTTCAATCCTGTCTTTGAATAAAAGTTGTACATTGTGTTATACTTGAAAACTATGTCTTGCTCCCTTTTTTGTGTTTACAATTACAACAAATCTGTATGTTTTACCTTGTTTCGCCGTCGACGAGATATCTTGTCAAAAAAAATCCAACGGTTGACTGCCGTCGATGAGTTATCTCGTCAAAAAAAAATAATAATAATTTGACGGTGGGACGTGGATCAAACCCTTTTACATCTCCTATAAAAATATGGGAGCTATTGAATGTGTATAACCTATTTTACCGACCCACTAAGTGGCGACAGTGCTCTCCAGACGAGAGAAAGCCAAGAAAAAACAGCAGCGTGAGGAAGCCATTCTCATGAAAATGGATTGGCGAAAACGCTTTCGCTTTCGCGCTGGGAGCTGGCGGTGGGGGATTGCAAATTTGCATAATAGATTATGGGTGCAACACACTTTGAAACACCAGCAGAAAGCCCAGAATCGCACACAGCTTTATTCCAGCTGAGCTCACAACCGAAAACCCAGAAACGAACGAGCCCCATCCAGACTCGCCCAAAGAGCGGCCGCCAGCAGCCAGGCAGCACAGACAGCAGAAACTCGCTTGTGACATGCCCGCTGCAGAGCCACGGAGGGAGGAGGAGAACACACACAGAGGGAGGAGTTTGAAGGAGAGGGGGGTGGGGGTGGTGTTATGGAGGAAATTACTGTTCAGAACTATTGTTTAGATGTCTGATGTGTTACTGATGCCAAAAATAAATGGTTAAAGTGACTGTTCTATCGAATTTCACAAAAAGGCATTTATCTCAACTTTCCTTTTCAGATGCTGAAACCATGCTGTATTCAACTGCTAATGCCTACATAACTACTAACTCTACAAACTAACTCTTTTAGACAGAGAAAGCACACATTCTATTAGTTCTTTTGAGATATTTTGTGTTCACAAATTCCTAGCAGAAAATAATCCTCGGCTCTTGAAAGATGAGCCAGAATCCTCAAAAAAAACCTTGGCAGAAGCTACCTACAGTAAAAAAAAACTGTTGGCAGTGAATGTGTTAACATTAAAACCGACCACCCACCTGTAGGTGGCGTGGTACCCCCTGGGGCTGAGGCGGCCACCCGCGTGACTACGTCACGTCCGCTCACCCCAGGGACAGCTACTCACCGTTCCTTCCAGCCCGGCTGAGGACGTGTCATCTCAAAGCTCCGTGTTAGCTTAAATTAGCGCTCTCAGAAGCTAAAAGAAATAAGGGCTTGTTCCGTCTCACTTTGCCCACCTCGAGAGGTCTTGCGTGGATGAGATTCTGCAGGCTTCGGGGACCCGATCCTGTTTCTCTTCACCAGCGGCGTCGGAACAAGTCATCTAAAAGCTAAGAGTGTCTTCTTTACAGTTAACACCTGTATAAAAGCTTGAGAGCGGACCAAGGTCCACTCTCAAAAAAGTGTGAAAGCTAGATTGCATACGTGCAGATAACATTAGTACTGTTTAGCACAGAACGATAGTATTGTTGCAGATAGCTAGCGTGCACCCGTGCAGTTAGTATCTGTGTGCTAAGTACATTGGGTGCGAGCTACCTCCGTGTAGAGCGCGCACGTTTACCCCGGCTGGGGTAGCGAATGATAGGCTTGGGAGCTGACCAAGGTCCGCTCTCAAAAAAGTGTGGAAGCTAGCTTGCATACGTGCAGATGGCATTAGTACTGTTTAGCACAGAACGATAGTATTGTTGCAGATAGCTAGCGTGCACTCGTGCAGTTAGTATCTGTGTGCTAAGTACATTGGACGCGAGCTACCTCCGTGTAGAGCGCGCACGTTTACTCCGGCTGGAGTAACGTTAAGTGAGAGTAGTAGCTAGAGAAGCCGTGCTCTCCAGATTAGCTAGATAGCTAGCTTGCACCCGTGCAGCCAGCGTCTAGCATTGCGTAGCACCCCAGCTATCTTACCGTTGCAGGCATACTGCTAGTTAGCTTACACGGTATAACCCCCGCTAATTCCTGTTAGCAGAGAGAGGGGGGGACAGCCAGGTGCTGTGTTAGCTGTGGGGCTACGCTGGCCGGTTACGACCGGCATAATGAATGTGTGCACTGCCTAGGGCATGAGCACGCTGCACAGGCGTTGCTGGGACCTACATACTGCTTGTAGTGTAGCTATTACTGGCGTCGTCCCCGGAGGGGGAGCTCTGAGATATTAGCTGAGCGAATACGCTAGCTAGGTAAGCTCGCTCCACACGAGTGTGTTAGCCGCTTCTCTCAGTACTTACGCCATCTTAGCCAGCTTGCTTGTCTGCTAAGTGTTGCTTTGCCGTCGTGCAAATAGCATATACTAGATTGTAACTTCCTCTGAGGAGTTTCTTCTGAGATTGACTAGCTTCGCGGGCCGCTGGCTTTCAGCTTGCAGTCACGCTCGCTTCCCCGTGTTACTCAGGGTAGAGGCTCGCTGCACGGGCTTGTGTGCAGGCTTGTGTTAGCGCACGCTTGTCTCTCAGTGCTTACGCTAGCTTAGCTAGTGGCTTGTTCACGCTTGTTCTCTCGGGTTAACAGGTTGTGGGTATTGTTGCCTTCCCTTCGGGTTGGGCTATTGCCGCTTACGTTACCGTTGCACGCGCACGTTCGCTAGCCTCCGGGTTGCTTACTGTCTAGCCTGTGCTTTTTGCTAGTTTGCTAGCTTGCTTAAAACGGTACTCCCGCTAACAGGGTGCGGCCTGCGGGAGCTTGCTATTTAGTGATTAGCTTCCTGCTCTCTCTTGTGCTACTGAGCAGGGAAAGGCAGCGAGGGGATGGGCCTTGTGTAAAACTACATTGGCCGAGTATGAACCGGCACGATAAGTGCGTGTTCTGCCTTGGGCATGAGCACAGGCGCTTTGAACCCTCGGTCTTGCAGCTGCTGGGCTATCTTCACGAGCGAGCCCTTCAAGGGAGCAGTTCGTGGGGCGATGCCCAGGGCCGCAGCTAAGCTCTTGAGAGCTGACCAAGGTCCACCCTCATAAAAGTGTGAAAGCTAGGTTGCATACGTGCAGACAGCATTAGTACTGTTTAGCACAGAACGATAGTATTGTTGCAGATAGCTAGCGTGCACCCATGCAGTTAGTATCTGTGTGCTAAGTACATTGGGCGCGAGCTACCTCCGTGTAGAGCGCGCACGTTTACTCCGGCTGGAGTAATGTTAGAATCGTCTACAATAGACGTACCGCCCCTTGCTGGCGCTACGCGTCCAGCAGGGGTTTCAGCTCGCCAAGGTATGGGCTCAGTGCCAGCCTTTGGCTTGTAGCTCTAAGGACAAGCCCACCGCCCTTGGTGCCCAGGGTGGTTGGGAGCTCTCCATGGGTCGCATTCCCTTTGTTGGGGCGTCCCCTGCAAGCGCAGGGAGCCTGACAGGGGGCACAGCGCACCTTGGTCCATGGCCACGGCTTGGCCTCGGTTGGCAGCGCTCAGGTCAAGCTCACCGGTTGGCTCACCAAGGCTGGGCTCAGTGCCAGCCTGCGGCTTGTAGCTTTAGGCCCACCGTCCTCGGTGCCCAAGGCCCGAGTTCGGTCGGGAGCTCTCCCAGGGTCTCATACCCGTCATCAGGGCTCGCCTTGGTCCATGGCTACGGCCTGGCCTTGGCTAGAGGCTCCTAGGACAGCCCACCATCAATGGCGCCGTGGGCCCATTGTTGGTCGGGAGCTCTCCTGGGGACCGCACTGCCGGACAAGTCCGCGTGCGGCCGGACTCGAAAGAGAACGTTGCCTCCGCAGTCCCCCCAGCCTGCGAAGGTAACACTTCCAGCGGCTCATACATGGGCACCATGTTCTGATTCGCTCGAATAATATGGCAGCGATCGCCCACCTGAACAAACAGGGCGGTGTGCAGTCGGGGGGCACTGAACCAGTTAGCGGCGGGGATTCACCTGTGGGCGTATCCCCGTCTCCTTTCAGTGTCAGCGGTCTATCTGCCGGGACGGCTGAATTACGGGGCCGACCTGCTGTCTCGAGGCAATCCCCGTTATACGGAGTGGTGCCTCCACCCTCAGGTGATGGAAAAGGTTTGGGCCAGGTTTGGTCGTGCCCGCGTCGATCTCTTCGCATCGCGGCGCGCGACACACTGCCCACTGTGGTTCTTGATCCAGGACAGCCCCCGTTAGGTCACGACGCGCTAGCGCACGCGTGGCCGCGGGAGGGGATCTATGCGTTTCCCCCGATCCATCAGGTGTTGGACAGGGTGAGGGAACAGCGCCTCCGGCTCGTTCTAGTGGTGTTCACACCTCTCCCCAAGCAGGTGGAAGCTAGCAGTCTGGCTCCTGAACGGGACCATTTGCTAGCCCAGGGCTTGCCCGATAATGTGTCGACCCGCTCTCAGTACACGTACAAGTGGCGGGTCTTTTCGCGTTGGTGCACGAATAAGGGCGTGGATCCAGTGAACTGCGGTGTGCGACCAGTTCTCTGTTTCCTTCAGAGCCTGCTTGTCAGTCCCCGCAGTCACTTAAGGTGTACGTAGCCGCGATTTCTGCTTGCCACATGGGAATTGAAGGGAGCCCCGTGGGGGCGTGCCCTTTGGTCTCGCGCTTCATTATTTTATTGATTGATATGTTTAGTTCTAGTTTTTATTTTTTTATTTTGGTAAATTATAAACTGAGTTAGTAATTTATCTTTTAATGGAGTTGTATTAGTTTTAAACTATGCTCCCACTTGCAGTGTCTCCATGGGGACCACAATGGAAATAAGCCTTCGGGCTTTATTGTGTTTTTATCCTCGGTGATATGTTGTCTTATGTCCTGTTTTTATCACCAAATAAAGTCAATCAATCAATCAATCAATCATGAAGGAGCGCGTAGGCTGCGCCCGCCGTCGCGGTGCATCTTTCCCAAATGGGACCTGGTTACGGTGCTGGACGGGCTAACGGGTCATCCGTTTGAGCCCTTGGACTCCGCCGATTTGAAATTCTGTCTTTGAAGACTGCGCTGCTGCTGGCCTTGTCGTCAGAAAAGAGAGTTGGTGACCTGATTGCCCTCTCGGTGCAGCAGGCCTGTATGGTTTTTGGGGATGATGGGCGCAGGGTTACGTTGCGACCTAACCCGGCTTACCAACCTAAGAATATTAATGCCAGCTTAGGTCTATGGTCATAGACTTGTCAGCATTCTGTCCCCTGCCGTACAGTTCGGGCGAGGAGAGGCGCTTGCACATGCTGTGCCCCGTAAGGGCGCTCTCGGCCTATGTGGCCAGGACGCGTTCGTTACGCACTACAAACCAGTTGTTCGTCTGCTTTGGGCAGAAGGCCCAGGGTGGGCCCCTTTCCAAGGATCGCTTATCACACTGAATAGTGGAGGCGATTGCTTTGGCATACTCCGCCATGGGTAAGATACCCCCGGAGGGTATCAAGGCGCATTCTACGCGAGGCGTTGCGACATCCTCCGCGTTGTTGTGTGGTATTTCGGTGGAGGACATGTGCGCTTCGGCCTCATGGTCCTCTCATCACACGTTTGTTAAGGAACTACAGTCTCGACATGTCCGGTTCGCGTTTCGCGCATGCGGTACTGTCAGTGGCAAGAAAGTAGTATCGTTGCCACTCTAAAATGTCATACGGTCGGGCATGAACGTTTGCCATGCGGCCGTGGTTCACCGATGCCTCTCGGGTCGCTCTGTGGAGTGCTCCCGGCAGCAAGGGCGGTTGAATTTGGCACTAGAGTGAGAGCTTGAGTTCGAAACGAAGTAAAACGTTAGGGTTGTACTACAACCCGGGTTTTACGAGTGAGAAGGAGAGCTCTCACTACCCAGCCTTGCTGCGTCGATGCATCGTCGGTTGCGTCGATTCTCAGCGGGCTGGAAGAAACAATGAGTGGCTGTCCCTGGGGTGAGCGGACGTGACGTAGTCACGCGGGTGGCCCGCCTCAGCCCCAGGGGGTACCACACCACCTACTGGTGGGTGGTCGGTTTTAATGTTAAAAGTAATTTTTGGGGCAAAAATGACAGTCTTCCAGTGGGCTGCGTACGCAGCGGATAAGGCACTAGAGAGCTCTCCTTCTCACTCGTAAAACCCGGGTTGTAGTACAACCCTAACGGTTTATCTGTTGGCATTAAACCGTGGTATTTCCTTGGGTGACATTCCATATTTGTCATTAGACCTGTTCACAAATGTGCATTTTCTACAAATTGGGCTAAATTTACAATGGTAAATCAAAGCCACATGTGAGCACAAGTACTTTTATTAAAACACCAACCAAAATAAAATGCAAAGAGAGGTTTCCTTCTCTAACTATTGGTGCTTTCACAAAATATTTACACAATGAGATTTTTTATAAATAATCATCGATAACGTGGATAAAGACTTCGATGATGGTGATGACGTCGATGACATCTGCTGCTGCTGGACGAGAGACCGAAGACCAGTCCACCTGAAGGAGATCCACAAGACCTTCCAACGTGCCAAGATAAACGCTGCTGTAGGAGTAAAAATAAAGTATGCTTCAAGGAATGACATGAAAAAGTTACATAATGGGGTGGCTATACATTGTTGTTTCACAGTAGCTAATATCTGGCCATAATTCTGCAATTGCCCACTATATGCTTAGTACGGTATGTTATAATAGCGATAATGTCAATAACAGATACATCTTTGGTTCAACTTTTTTATTGTAATTTTGTGTAAAATTAGTCTCTAAAACCCAACGATCTATGGTCCAAAACTTTGATGCAACCTTACACACCTTACACAGTGACTTCTTCAAGAAGAAATTGGCCTCTTGCTGTAGCAGAGCGATCCATTGGCAGCGGCACGATGCAGAATTTGTCCCCGCACGGCGAACCTCGGGGCCCCGGCCTCTGGTTCGTCTCCGGCGGCCTGTTCAACTGCCTCTCCTTCCATACGCCGCAATTCCTCTGCACTGTAGTCTGGCTCATATGGCGTTAAGTAGCCCTGAATGTTTATTAGCACACTTTGGAAATCGTCTTCATCCATATCAAACTCTTCAATTTCACCGGAAATATTTCCTTCAGCCATGGTTGAGCCGTGGTGAGTTAGTTAGCTCCAGACCGAGGCGGTGCAGAAAAGATGGCTGAAGGAGTGTTTTGATTTTGGAGGTGTGGAGGCCCCCTAGGCACACACACAAAATAATTGTAGTTTTAAGCTATAGCTCTTCCGCATTCAAGATTCAAGATTTTTTTATTGTCACTCCATGGTACAAGTATCACGTGTGAAATTCTTGTGCTGTGGACTCCGTTTACAACATAGTACAAATGTGACAGGGCATATGAGTGCAAAAACAACAAGAGACACGACAAGCAATAAGGCAGTATAGTGATAAGACAAGTCAGAGACAGTGGCATATTCACTGCACATAGGTGCACATGTCATGTGCATACTTTAGCCGTGCTTAAACTTTTTAAATTCGGCGTATTTGACATATAGGTGCAAATAGCATATTCCTTATTAAACATACAATTAAACTCTGCGTTTTAAATTCGGCGTATTTGACATACAGGTGCAAATAGCATATTCCTTATTAAACATACAATTAAACATTAGACATACGTAATGGTAGCAGCTACAGTTCGGTACAGTACGGCTACTATAGTGGAGCGGCTAAGTGCTTATTTTCATCAGAATCTTTCAGTTGATGATACAAGCGTGAAAACTGGCATGAGCAGTCTCCATGGGTCACTTGACAAGAAAATTGCCCGAGCCAATTGAAATTTCAAGATGGCGGGCATTTTTCAAGATGGCCAACACCTTAGTGGAGCAGTTAAGTGATATAATGGTTTATTTGGTGGTAGAAGCATGAAAATTGGCATGAGCAGTCTCCATGGGTCACTTGACAAGAAAATTGCCCGAGCCAATTGAAATTTCAAGATGGCGGGCATTTTTCAAGATGGCCAACACCTTAGTGGAGCAGTTAAGTGATATAATGGTTTATTTGGTGGTAGAAGCATGAAAATTGGCATGAGCAGTCTCCATGGGTCACTTGACAAGAAAATTGCCCGAGCCAATTGAAATTTCAAGATGGCGGGCATTTTTCAAGATGGCCAACACCTTAGTGGAGCAGTTAAGTGATATAATGGTTTATTTGGTGGTAGAAGCATGAAAATTGGCATGAGCAGTCTCTGTGGCTCACTTGACAAGAAGCCACCCACAGCCACTTGAAATTTCAAGATGACAGCCATTTTCCAAGATGGCCGCCACCTTAATGGAGCAGTTAGGCCTAAGTAATCATTTAGTTGGTGATACAAACATGAAAATTGCCATGAGCCATCTCAAAGGGTCACTTCACAAGAAAATTCTCCCAGACATTTGAAATTTCAAGATAGAGGCCATTTTCCGGGATGCTACCACCCGCCATGTGGATCTTTAAATGATACATATTCTCATAGAAATGTATTGGGTTCCTCAAAAGGCTCTGTCAAGAGAGGTTGTTTGACTGTGTTTTGTCTGACTCCTCACCCACGACCTGCCCATTTCGGTAAAACCTGTCAGGAGTTGTCTCCCACTGGCATAGCTCTCAGGGTTCACTGAGGTACACAAGCTCCCTTACCACGACAAGGTAACAGTCACAAGGGAGTTTTTTGTTGTTGTTGTTGTTGTTGTTGTTGTTGTTGTTGTTGTTGTTGTTGTTGTTGTTGTTGTTGTTGTTGTTGTTGTTGTTGTTGTTGTTGTTGTTGTTGTTGTTGTTGTTGTTGTTGTTGTTGTTGTTGTTGTTGTTGTTGTTGTTGTTGTTGTTGTTTTTTACTAACAGCCATTAAATTTGTCAAATAAATACTAAGGGGTGGGGGAACAAAAATATATAACTGGATTTGTGCCGTCACTTGTGGTCTTCATGTCCGTGATGTAGATGACAAGTTCTGAAAAAATAGAGGGATGCCAGTTATGGCTAGCTGAGCTTTTAAGGCTCTGCTCATGCTTGAGGGCATTGAGATGGTCTCGCTCTCTGTTGTACAGTCCAACGAGACAGGCAGGATGGTATTTAAATTCCTGTGCAACAACATCACCAGCAATAAGCTTTGCAAGGAGCTTCATGTCACTTAGATTCCTGGCACATTCATTAACCCATTCATTAAGTTGCATTGTCATTGCTTCTCTTAAGGGGGACATTGCACTCTCATCTTCACAGATAAAGCACAAAGCTTTCGAGGGCTGGGGTCTTCTTCGCTTCTTGACATTGATATCTTTGGTATCGTCGGTGTCTTCAGCAGCAGTAGAAGATGCTCTCTTTTGGGCCCTTTCGAGGTTTGTGTTGTTGAACATAAGTTTACAGCTTAAATATATATTTTGCTCTGTTCCTTGTCAATGTACTTTCTATACCATCACCTTCATCTAATCGGATTGGACTAAGTAAGATAGGCAGAGCATTGATCTTGTGAAATAATGGAACATTTCTTGCAATGGTACCATAACCAGTTTGATCGTGCTCTATATTGACGAAACTCGGCTGAATGAGCTTTTCCTTGGTTTCCTGCTGACAAATGAAACATCTGTCCCAGTTGGTTTTCTCAACTGATATGATGGCTTCTGCCATGTCTGCAGCAATTGCATAGAGGCCGAGGGTTTATCCTTTTACCACCTTTAAGCACTTTGATGTATGGGATACAACTAAGTTCATGCCTTAGCCCTACACTTAGTCCGATTGTTCATCCAATGTCATTTATATCCCGTGCGATCTGTACACCATCCGGTTAACTAAAACCCCATTAACCTTGGCTCGGCTCTCCCGCGCTGGCACAACCTGTCAATTCAGGTGCGGCTATCTAACTGTTTTGGGGTAAATTAGACAGCATTTGGGATACTAACTTTCAATTAGCTGACATTGAACCCCATTCTGAGTTTAACAGCAGTGATATATCACCAGTGTGCCCTGGTAGTGCAGATATTCACTCTTGTCTAGTCTATCTATCTATCTATGATCAACACAACTGTATTTTGATGCGTTAAAAATTGTATTTAGCATAATCTAAATCATATAAAATAAAATTACACCAAATCGTCCTTGAAAAAATCCCAATACATTTCTATGAGATAATTGATCTTTTGAGGATCCAGGGGGCGGCCATCTTGAAAATTGAAATTTCAAGTGGCTGAGAGTGTTTTCTTGTCAAGCAACCCTTAGAGACTGTTCATACCAATTTGCATGCTTGTGTCACTAACTAAACAATCATATTGCTTAACTGCTCCATTTAGATGGTGGCAATCTTGAAAAATGGCCGCCATCTTGAAATTTCAAGTGGCTGTGGGCGGTTTCTTGTAAAATTACCCTTTGAGATGGCTCATGGCAATTTTCATGCTTGTATCACCAACTAAATGATTACTTAGGCCTAACTGCTCCACTAAGGTGGTGGCCCTCTTGAAAAATAGCCGCCATCTTGAAATTTCAAGTGGCTGTGGGTGGCTTCTGGTCAAGTGACCCACAGAGACTGCTCATGCCAATGTTCATGCTTGTATCACCAAATAAACCATTATATCACTTAACTCATTCAGGGCCAGTTTAGGACTGCCAATATTTAGCACAGGCCAAAGATTTTCATAATTGTTGGTCATCTTTCAAGACCCACAGTAAATTATCTATTAGCACCAGAGTGATTTGCAATACCTCAAAATGAAGATGTACGTCTCTGGGTTCACCAGGAAAAAAAAGTTAGCTTTTAGCATGTTCTGTACTCTACTTATATCCATTTATATACACCCTGTTTTCACCCAAAATGTCTCTCTCTCAGATGACAAACAGGAGCAAATGCAATTTCTGTAAAATACACATTCTCAAGCAGAACTCGCTCTCAATTCTTTTATTTTGAACTGTATTGACATCAGACATGTAAATACTATTCGTTATGACACAAATGAAAAAAAAAATATATATATATATATATATATATACACATGAAGTGCTTTTTTTTACATTCAACAATACAGCAGTGTGAGTGAGTGTGCAGACAGACACACAGACAGACAGACAGAGAGACAGACAGACAGACACACCGACAGACAGACAGACAGACAGACAGACAGACAGACAGACACACACACACACACACACACACACACAGACACACACACACACACACACACACACACACACGATCCCCCTTCGTTGCGTGATTTCTAACCCCACATAGGATAAGCAATAACCACGCCCTGTGGCGCCGGGATTGGCCAGGAGCAACACTGGAGCAGAGACACTACACTGGAGGGCACGCAGTCCAGCGATTTCATGAAGCTCTTGAGAACGGGCAGCGGGCTTCTGCCTGCCTAGCTGTTCGTGTGCTGCTCGTCCATGTCTCCCCCTGTCATATTCTCCCTGCTATCGTTGCCGTTTTCCCCTCGGCTATTCAACACGTCCTCACCGCCCTCTGATCACTGCTGATCGATCATTTCCTCATTCCTCCGATGATCAAACGCATCTGTGGATTACTTTCTCCGGTTTTCTCCGGCTGGCACACAGGAAGGCTGGCACACAGGAAAGCGACCAGCTCCTGCAGCGCGCGAGGGGCGTTTCAATGGGGTTTCTCCTGTCTGCACAAGGCAAGCTCCTTATCCATTTTCTGATATTCCTCCTTCTCAATTTCAAAACAACAGCTGCGGTATGTGTTTGTTCACGTGTTGTCTTAGATGATAGGGACCTGATACCATGTGACAGGCTGGGGAAGTGTTTTAACTACGCCCTGCAGTAATAAAAACAAAAACACGTCAAACACGTCATTGGCCCTCTGGGCTATTCCTGATAAGACGTCAAAGACGTCATTGGCCCTGAATGAGTTAACTGCTCCAATAAGGTGTCGGCCATCTTGAAAAATGCCCATCATCTTGAAATTTCAATTGGCTTGGGCAATTTTCTTGTCAAGTGACCCATGGAGACTGCTCATGCCAATTTTCACGCTTGTATCACAAATTGAAAGATTATAGCACTTAGCCGCTCCACTACTACACTATTTGTGTATGTTAAGGAGTCTCGTGGCCTGCGGGAAGAAACTGTTCCTCAAGAGATTTGTGCGTGCTTTTGGAACCCTGTATCTTCTCCCTGAGGGTAACAGGGAGAACAGGCTGTTGTGGGGATGGTTTGTGTCTTTGATGATCTTCAGGGACCTCCTGAGGCACCGCTGTTTATACAGTTCATGCAGTTCTGGCAACTCACATCCTGTTACGTGCTGGGCCGCGCGTCTCACTCTCCGTAGCGCCCTGCGGTCCATGGTGGTACAGTTCCCGTACCAGGTGGTGAAGCAGCCAGTCAGCAGGCTTTCAATGGTGCCTCTGTAGAAGTCCGTAAGGATTTCTGGCCTTAGCCCAAATTTCTTCAGGCGCCTGAGTCCGTGTATTCGCTGTTGGGCCTTTTTGACAACAGTGGCGGTGTGGCCGGCCCAAGTCAGGTCCTGGTGGATGTTGACTCCCAGGTACTTGAAGCTGTCCACCCTTTCCACCACTGTGCCGTTGATGGTGATTGGGGGGTGTGTGCCCCCCCCCCTCCTGTAGTCTACAATGATCTCCTTGGTCTTGGAGACGTTCAGAGAGAGGTGGTTGTCCTGGCACCATTGTTCCAGGGCCCCCACCTCCTCTCTGTAGGCCGTCTCGTCGCCCCCCGAGATCAGCCCCACGACCGCTGTGTCGTCTGCAAACTTCACGATGGTGTTCGAAGTTTGAGTCGCCACGCAGTCGTGGGTGTAGAGGTCGTACCAGAAGGGGCTGGAGACGCACCCCTGGGGCGCTCCTATGCTGATGATCAGTGGTGAGGAGGTGAGGTTGCCCACCCTCACCACCTGGCGGCGGTCTGTCAGGAAATCCAGGATCCAGTCGCACATTGCTGTGTTTAGTCCCATATCCTTGAGCTTGCATACCAGCCTGGAGGGTACTATGGTGTTGAATGCTGAGCTGTAGTCCACGAACAGCATTCTTACATAGGTGTCCTTCCCCTCCAGGTGGGACAGGGCGGTGTGGAGCACGTGTGCTACTGCATCCGCTGTGCTCCTGTTGGGGCGGTATGCAAATTGTAGCGGGTCGTGGTCCGGGGGGAGTGTGGGGCGGATCTTTGATATGACCAGCTTTTCAAAGCACTATTGGCTATTGGTGTGAGGGCTATTGGGCGCCAGTCATTGAGGCTGGTCACTTTTTGCTGCTTGGGAATGGGGATGATTGTCGCTGCTTTGAAGCAGGAGGGAACTCGTCGGAGGGAGAGAGACTGGTTGAAAATGTCTGTGAATACGCCTGCCAGCTGGTGGGCGCAGGCCTTGAGGACCCGCCCGGGGATGCCGTCCGGGCTGGCCGCCTTGCGTGGGTTGATACGCAGGAACGACCGGCACACTTCATCCTCAGCAGTGTTTGGAATAACGCCGTTTAAAAGAACGGCGTTAGGTAACGCCGTTATTTTTTCAGTAACGGGGTAATCTAACTAATTACTGTTTCCGTCGTTACAACGCCGTTATCGTTACTGAACGCTAAATGCGGTGCGTTACTATGAAATGATTGAGTAAACTACCCGTAGCCTACACTAGTGTTGTCAAGTGAGGAGACCGGGTGGGTTAACATAACGAGATAAACGATTATGATTGGCTAAGGCAGAGTCATGTGTTTCATGGTAGCCAATCGGAGCCAGTGTTACACACGAGCCAGGAGTCAGGACACGGGCGACACACACACACACACACAGACACACCAAACAGATTCGAGGAAGCAGCAGAAATGGAGAGTCCGGAGTAGAGAGCTGCGCGGGCCTGAAATTTCGGCCCGAGCCCTCCCCGGCCCGTGACATGCAGACCCGTGCCCGATCCAGCCCGTTGCGAGGCCCGAAGCCAATATTACGATATAATGACACATCTCTCTCCCTCTCTGTTCCGCGTGGTGCGTCGCCGCGCGGCCGTCCTGCGCATTTTAAATGTCCATTTTATTCTCTTCTTTTCTTTTCCTGTCAACCATTTTATGTGAAGCACTTTGAATTGCCTCTGTGTATGAAATGTGCTATACAAATAGACTTGACTTGACTTTTCTTAGAAGGTGCTAAGAAACTGACTCATGCCTTTGTATTCTCATGGTTAGATGTCTGCAATGCACTTTATACTGCCTACCTAAAAAAAACATTGATTGGCTGGAGTTTTTCCAAAACTCGGCAGCAAAAATTCTAACCAAAACCAGGAAAAGTTAACATATTACACCAGTATTAGCATCCCTGCATTGGCTACCTGTAGCGTTGAGGATAGCTTTTACCTGACATTTTCCTGGTGCGAGGCGTTCTCTGTGCAGATGAAGGCCACCTGGACGTCCTCTCTGCTCAGAGCCTCCTCCACTGACATCTGACTCACTCCAGACTGAGCCTCCAAGCTCCTCCTGTGGGGCATGACCAGCTTCATCAGCATCAGCATCATCATTATCATCATCATCCAGGGTTCCCACACCTTCTTAAACATCAAAAAGGACTTTTCAATTACTTTCCAGATCCAATTCACTCAAATTCAAGGACACGGCATAGTTTGAGAGACACGGATCAAGGTTAAATACTGTTACAACACTAAACATTTTTTAAGCAGTACAGCTGCTTCTATAAGTGACTATGTGTGTTTTATGCGAGATGTGTGCACCTCAGGTGAGGTGCACCTAGATGTGTGTGGCTAGGCTCCTCTTCCCCCAGTGTACAAGGAAGTGAGAGTGGAGACAGAAGGTGCCGTGGCTCCAGGTCAAACACGCATGCATGCATGCATGCCCGCACGCACACACACACACACACAGCAAGGCTTAAAATTAATTTTGCAAACTGGGGGGAATTCCCCCCTTATGTTCTTCAGATAGGGGGGATTTATAGATTTTGGGGGGAATTTATAGACTTTAGGGGGGATTTTTTAGGCCGATACTTCTATAACCGACAAATATCTGCTTCTCCTGTCTGATAAGCGATAATATTTTCACATTTTTGTATTTAAAAAAGGAAGTTCTTAAAGGTACTATCCGTAGGTTCGGGCCAAAAATAAATGTTTTCTATTACCAATGAGTGAATTTGGCATTCCGTTAGGGCTGCTCGATTAATCGAATTTTAATCTAGATTACGATTTGGGCTGTCCACGATTATGAAAACAAGATAATCGACAGCAAACGATTTTGCGGCTCTTGTCTCTCTCGTTCTGTCTTGTGTTATAAATCAAGCGCACCCCTTCCTTTGCTTGGCCCTCCCCTAAGCACACCAGCTCGAGTTGTGAAATGACTGGGGACGTTTCTCCTACCCGCATATTTCCGTGGTAGCACAAGAATAAATGACAGAAGTCACAGAAAGAGAGCCGCTGGTCGAGAAGAGAGGTGAAACAACGTATGTGGGGTGGAAACACTATGGTTTCGCCGAGTTTAAAGGTCCTTACACTCCGCATATCTTGTACTGTTTGTTCCAAGTCTGTGGCTGACAGGTGGGTCAAAACTCGCATCGCAATTCCCTGCTGTATATTCGCATCGCTCTTGATGTGTAACTGATGAGCGATGCGAATATACAGCACGGAATTGCGATGCGAGTCTTGACCCACCTGTCAAGATATGCGCGGTCGTGCAGCACCCCGCAACACGACCTCTCCCTCTTTCGTTTAATCACTTGAAATCCACTCACAAAGTGGTCTATGACCAAGAAATAACGCTAAACGAACAAAAAGACAAAGCCCCATCTACTCCTGCCACCGCAACACAGTCATCGATTCAGGACACTCTTTACAATGCGACCGCATATTCAACAGCTAACGAGCTCACAGATAAACATTAACAATAGCCTATCATGAACCTAAACGTAGGTCGCTTTGGATAAAACCATCTGCCAAATGAGTAATTTAATGTAATGTAAACGAACGTTACTCAATAGCGTTCTCATTTGGTTAGATTTGAGGTTTAAGGACTAGTTCAGATGTTTACGAACATATTGAATGTAGATTAATAGTTGCAGTTGGTTGTGGCAGTTCACTGCAACATAGTAGGCCTACATATACTGTATATTTATTTTAGTTTTTATTTTATTTCTAAATCTTTGCACTTTTATTATTTATTTTCACTTATTTATTTATTTATTTATTTATTTTCAATTACATTTCAATTATTAAGACATCCAATGTTAAAAAGAAAAGCCAGTGTCAATGTTCAATAAATTCATGATGTTCTCAATGTCAATGAATAATCGTGTTAAATAATCGTGATCTCAATATCAATCAAAATAATCGTGATTATGATTTTTGCCATAATCGAGCAGCCCTACGTTCCGTAACTTAAAAGATTAGCCCTCTCTGTGTTTACGCATTGCAAAGATATTGCAGGATTCTCTGCTGGTCGCTGGTCATGATTTCCTGGCAAATTTGGCAGATGTGAGCCAGCCATTATTAAACACCAACGAAGATGAAGCTTGTTAGCTTGTTGTATTTTTAGCTGCTGTGATGATATTGAACACGACCAAACATGCCACAATGACGTCCGCTAATCCATCCAGAATCCTTCCCGGCCGTCTCAAGGCTGATGTGGCCGATAAATTGTCCAGGTTGCCGTTTTCATGTGACTTTGATCAGATAATGTTACAAAAAAGCAACCAACACCTCTGGGGCCGGTTGCACCAACTGGTCTTAACTATGCCTGGTCGTAACTCCTACGTCGGTCTTAGTTAAGACCAGTCTTTAGAGTGGACTTACGGCTGTTGCACCAACAGGGCTTACGTCTGGTCTTAACTACGCCGGTCGTAGCGGCTAACGTTAGTTACTTTACATGGCAGTAAAACACCACTGAATGACCAAATTGATTTAACTTTTAACCATTTCAAGTAACACTGTTTCCATACTGTAAGGCTGTGTGACTGGTTGTCAAAATTACCGCGGGCGCGCTCATGACGTTATAAGGACGCGCCGAGCTCAGGGCGGTTGATTTGACTCTAGTGCTGTCAGCTAGGCTGCAAGACGCCGATTGCCTTGCGGCATGAGGTGATAGGCGCTTTTCTCGGGGGATCGCCGAGCTGAGGCTACATTGTAAACGGTAGGTGTGTGTGCGCAAGTGTGTGGTGAAGTGTGTGGAAGCCGGATTGTGTGCTAACGCTACATTTTGTATTGTAAAGGTGTCCGGGGCTGCTGCGAGGCTCGGCGGGTGGGCCTGTGTAAAGCCAAGCGAGCGTCAATGCCGGTATGTGTTTTTAGAGTGTTTGTATTCGGTGTATGTCATTCTTGTATATTTCTTATGTATCGGGTGGTTTATTGATTGTACTGTTCTTGTTGGTGTTTTAAAGGAGAAGTTGGACAGGAGTGTTGGAAGCCAGGCCTGTGTCACTGTTTTTACTCGCCACTATTGAATTGCTTTGAGAATGTATTTGTAAACTGAATTGCTTTGAGATGTATTTGTAAACTGACTCGCCATACAAAGAGAAGGCACAGATATGCGTTAAAATGATAATATGAATAAAACTGCCTATTGAGGAATCTGTTTCGGACATCATTTAGTGGAGGGGGATTAGACCTGCGACCACATTACAATACGGACCCCCAGCGTTGGTTAGTTGTTTATAACGTGACTATATTTATAACATTTATAACGTACTCCGGTTTCCAGTTTATAACTCGGGTCTGAATACAGCCAGAGTGCTGAGGGGTTGTAGCTGTTGCGCAACACACAGGTGAAAACCGTCTATACTGCACCCATGACTGCACCTTACGCCTGCTCTGGACTAGGCCCAATATTTACGCGCAGTCTTAGTGAGAAGAAGGCTTAAGCCCTGTTGGTGCAACCGGCGTAGCTGTTAGGTCGTAAAGTTACGACCGACTTAGCTTAAGACCAGTCGTAAGAACCAGTTGGTGCAACCGGCCCCTGCTGTCATTCATTGTGTTTAGCCAGGCAGGCGGATGCAGCTGCTGGGCGCGTGCGAGTACGGTGCATGCGCGCCAGCTCGTGCACATACTGCCTGCAGTTCCCCTAACGGCCACCGGTGTCAGTAATAGGTTTTTATTTAATTTACAGATTGGACCTTTAACCTGTAGTTTATGCACACCTGAGTCTAAATTACTATGGCTTTTGTCATTGTGTTTTATCTGCAGACTAAGCAGTCATAGGCTTTCGGTTCTATCAACGCCTTTATTTTTTTGTATTGAGTGATACACTACTAAAACACTCATCATATTATATCAGAAGTGCTCTTTGTTTTGTGTTCACAATAGTGATGCCAGTTTTACTTTGTTTCGTTCGAACTTCGGATTCTCACATACATCGCCGATGTTTGGTTGTTGAATGAATTCATAGCCTACACTATAACCTACACATGAAAATATTAATTTAGGCTACTAGGAGGAGCTGGGTCGAAATGCCTCCCCTCGCCTCATTTCAATCCGGGAGGGGTGGATTGTGGATGTAACCTGAATGCACACCCCGGGGCGGAAATATGGTGGGGCTGCTTGGTTTTGTGTGAACGCAATTTCTGTGGCAAGGCTGAGGCGTTGCGGGCCTTCTGAACGGCAATATTGCGCAATCTCTGTGTGAAAAAAGTGGCTTGTGTCTCCCCTTGTGCCTCTCGTCTCTCCTCCTGTCCTTCTGCCCCATGTTGTCTCTGTGCAGCTCCGTGAGCCTGACTGACGTTGCTCTGACTGCAAAACATGTCGTTAGTGACGTTCTGTATCAATCTAAACAAAGAATAGTATTGGATTGTATTATAGCCTACAACAAGCCCTCTCTCTCTCTCTCTCTCTCTCTCTCTCTCTCTCTCACACACACACACACACACACACACACACACTAGACTAGGCTATGCTAATGATGCTAACGATATCTGCAAGCAAGAATATAATAATGTAGCTAGATATGCCATGTTCCAAAATTGCTGTTCAGCAGATAAAATAGGTTGCAGTTTAACGTTAGTGGAAATGGATGGGTGGGGGTCGAACTGAGATGACAAACGTAGTGTTAACATTGCCCCACGTTAGTTGAACCATATATAAACCCACCGTTTGATAAAGTCATCCAGCCGCATGCACTTTGCTGCCGACTCTTGCAAACGTATTTCTTTCATTTGCTGCACTCTCTTACGTCATTGCATTGTTCTGGAAAGACGATAGTAGCTACAGTTGTTAAAAAGCCAGATAATACACCTGGCTAAGTAGCTAACGCTAACAATACATGAATGAACCAGAACCACCACCGAGCCACACTGACGCTTGCTTTTTAAAGCAACTTTGAGGGCAGGGCACAGCTGCCAAGTTGGCCGTAGGAATCTCAGGGCATTGCGGCCAGAGGGAGGGGCAACGGCAGCCATGGCCACCGTGGCCACCGTTTAATTACCACCCTGGTCCCGATGCATCCATACACTTCTAGGTTGTAAGCTCACCTGTAACTCTCGGTGACATTCCCTATCATAAACTTACCTTAACGTGACAAACTGACTGACAGCCCTACCATAAACTTACCTTAACGTGACAAACTGACTGACAGCCCTACCATAAACTTACCTTAACATGACAAACTGACTGACAGCCCTACCATAAACTTACCTTAACTTGACAAACTGACTGACAGCCCTACCATAAACGTACCTTAACTTGACAAACTGACTGACAGCCCTACCATAAATTAACCTTAACGTGACAAACTGACTGACAGCCCTACCAAAAATTAACCTTAACTTGACAAACTGACTGACAGCCCTACCATAAATTAACCTTAACGTGACAAACTGACTGACTAATTAAACTTAACGTGACAAACTGTTTTAGTTACATTTATTATTGATTAGAAGGGAACCTTTTATTATTTGGTAAAACAAAAATAGTTAGGACATACAACCAATATAATTGGAGATTAGGATTAACCCTGAATCTTATTGTGTGATGATTGAATGGCTTTTCCCCCACATTTGATAAAAAAAAACACGATTTCAGATGGAAGCCCGTCTTTATTGTCACACGAACACACTACAACACATGCATGTGGCCACAACACACACTCATGCGTCAGGTGGCCGGTGAAATATGTCCTCTGCATTTGACCCATCCAGGCTTGTCCGGGGAGAACATGCAAACTCCACACAGAAAGGCCCTTTCGACGAGATAGCCCACCTGGGCAGTAGGCACTGAAGATATGGGGGGGTCACAACTCCAGCGCCCACAGCGTCCCAGGCGAGAATCGAACTCAGGACCTTCTAGCTGTGAGGCGACAGCGCTACCGACTGCGCCACCGTACCCCTTTTGGCCCCATTTAATGGGGCCTTTCACTAGATTTTGGGGAAATCTCCTCCCCACAGCATCAGTTTTAATTAAAATACCACCTTACAATACATACCATATGAAAACCTGAACTTCATTTTAAAGATTTAAAAAATCCTTTGGCAGTGAGAGTTTGTGGAGGGCTGCCAGGCACTGGTGTGTGTGTGTGTGTGTGTGTGTGTGTGTGTGTGTGTGTTGTTACCTGGATATGAATCCTTTGAGAGTGAGGGTCTGTGCAGTGCTGCCAGGCAGCTGTGTCAGCAGGTCTCTGATCCTCACCCGGCCTGCCATGCCTACACCAACCACCACTGACCCAAACATGCTGCCAGAGACAGAGGAAGACGTTACTACACCAACCACCACTGACCCAAACATCCTGCCAGAGACCACCCATTCTACTATGAATCACCTCATTAAATGGAAAGGAATTGCTTCAAAATGTCCCCATTCTCTGGGGTAGAGTTGTACAATCTCTACAACCCAGTTTCCCTTGGGTTGTAGAGATTACTTGCAAAACCCCATTTAATGGGGAGTTGAGAGACAGAGGAAGACGTTACTACACCAACCACCACTGACCCAAACATGGTGCCAGAGACAGAGGGAGACGTTACTACACTCTCCAAATAGTGTGTGCAGGGCTGGACAGTGTGAGCATTTCACTCTCTTTTGCTACTAAATTAGAACAGTACGAATTGTAAAATGCAAAAAGGGGCATGTGTGCGAATACAGAATTCAATCATTCAATTAATCTTTAATGCCGTGCTCAGTTTCAAGGCTGTTGTCTTTTTTCAGTGTTGTGTTCAAAACAACTTGGAAACATGACCACAGCATAGCACGGCCAGGGTTTCTGTTGTCCCGTAATTGCAGGACATTGTCCTTTAAAATTCATCAAACAAAGTCCTGCAAATTAAAATCTGCACGACACTGTGTCCTGTAAATTATGTCCCGACGCAATTAATTGTAACCCCAACTTAAATCCCCCGAGTTATAATGGGCATACTTTAAGAATATTGACCTGTCATTTTATAGTTTGGTAACACTGTCAAACAGCTCCACACGAGGTGTGACAAACTAACTTGCTAGTACTGCTCGTCTTTAGCTGCTTCTGATTGGTCAGTCTAGAGCCTAGATCCTTGAGACGCGGCTCACGAGATGATGGCGGGGATTGGCGGCTCTAGACACTTTAATTGGCGGCTCGCGGCTCGCAGCTGATATAAATAATACAATCACTCAATCACTGTCAAAACCATTCCCTCACTGCGGTGTCAAACAATCTGCGTGGTTGCCAGGTTGGTGGCCCTCTGCAGCACCAAATAAGGGTTGAAACTCACCATATACCGGCCGGTATCTGGCAACACTGCAAACAAGCCAATACCTCGTGGAGGGATTATTTGGGTCAGTGGGAGGGACACAAAAACAGAGTGCTTCAGGTGTGAATGACAGGGTGTCCTGCTTGCTTCCGTGAAATTGCTTTTAAATTGATTGATATCCACCTTATTTTTGAATGCCCCGCTGTAAAATAATTATGGGTACAAGGTCCGGTTTAACGTGACTTGATTGTTTTTTTCCTCGTTAACGAGGAAATGCGCAAGCTGCAACAATCAAGTCACGTTAACCCCCCCTCCCAGCGTCGGAGTTTTAACGATAAGCAAAGCAGCTGTTTGAGCTGGAGGTGTGGAGCTGCATGACAGAGAGAGCCAGACTGGAGATCTATGAAGACTTCTTCTTGCTAAGAAACAGAAGGTTAGGCCTTCAACCAGCACTGTATCACTTACTTTTCTCATGCTCTCATGTGGATAATTGTGTCACTGGCCCAATTCCAATCCGGCCCCTAAAGACTCAAGCCCTGAACCCTCAGTCCCTCTAATGGCCGCCATCTGAAAGTGGTTGAGTCATCAAGTGTGGAAGGGATCCACATTGGATAAATAGGAGGATTGGGACAGCAGAGCCCTTTGCACTTGACAAGATGATGTTGACTCTGGCAGGTTTGGGGTTCGCTATATATTGTTTATTGTCAAGACGCTTTGAGGGATAGACTCAAATAAATGACTCAGATAAATGTAGCCTACTGCAAAATCTGCAATCTGCAACATGTGTAATTATAATTAAAATAAGCATAATAATGACATGTCACCCAACATTATACACAATGTCAATACTGTACAATACAGATTCGGTAAAACTATTTCTCATTCATCAAAAAAGTTGTGGATTGCAATTGTAATAGAAATGATCGATGATTATTCTAGGATTGTGTAAAATAACTACTTGCATTCCTCTGATATAATATTTTTGTCTAATTTGAAATCCCTATTAATGTAATGTTTCATTGTCAATTAATTCATGGAAGCTAATGGGGATCCGAATAAATGAGAAATGAGAATTCCCTTTCCGTAAGTGGCCACAGCTGCTCCCTTACGGTAAGGGGGCAGAAAGGGCTCACTCCGAGCCCTCATTCACTTTGCAATTTCACCGTGGGACATCCCTAAGCCCTCACTCCCTTCACGTGAACGCGCCTCTAAGGGCTTGAGGCAGTAAGGGGGCGGATTGGAATTGGGCCACTGTGTGCAGTGCCCTAACTGTGTGTCTGTGTGAACCAGGAAAGCACAGGCTGTTTACTGAGCTGGAGGGGTGGAGCTGCATCCCAGAGAGAGACAGACTCGACATCAGAATGTTTTCATATATACTGTATTTTTTTATCAAGTCGGTGTGAATGTTTTCATCACTTTTATCATTTTTTATCAAGTCGGTCTGAATGTTTTTTTATATTGTTCATATATATATATATATATATATATATATATATATATATATATATATATATATATATATATATATATATATACTGTATATATATATATATCAGAAACAGAAACAAATACAGAAATATATACAGAAACAATTATAAAAATCATAAAAACGTTCAGGCCGACTTTATAATTTATATATATATATATATATAAGCACGGCATCGTTTTTTGAGTTGTCTTTTGAAGGCAGCACTATGTGGAACCAATGATGTCTGTGGCCCTGTTTAGAAGACTGGCAGAGCCAGAAAGTGTCTGACTGAGTGACTGTAAAGTTACATGTTAGCCAGTTAGCTGGCTGGCAAGACAAGAGTGACATAAACAGATGGCATTCAAATGTGTCAGACGATGGCTCTGTACACCGGAGATAAGGCTGCAGCAGGGAGTTCCCCAAACTTCTGAGTAGCCAGACATTTAGAAAAAGTAGTCGGACAGGGGTTTTTGCGACGTTTGTTCCCCAATTAATGAACAAACCTCAAACATTAACAGCTTTAGGCTCCACTCACACTTACTTTAAGTATGCAGACGATACAGCCCTGGTGGGGTTCCTCAAATCTGACGATGCCTCCCTGAGTAGCTTTGAGGAAGAGGTGGAGCACTTCAGCAAATGGTGCTCTGACAACTTCCTTCAGGTCAATGTGACCAAAACAAAGGAAATGGTCATAGACTTCAGGCGGAGTGGAGGAGAAGTTCCACCCACCCTTGTTAACGAGGCACCGATAGACCCTTCTCACGGGGGCCATTTTGTGTCGAGAAGCCAGGGTAAACACAGGTGCAAGCAAAACACTAATGAGGGTTTCCAACTTCCATGATTGGGATTTGGAAACCCTCATTAGTGTTTTGCTTGCACCTGTGTTTACCCTGGCTTCTCGACACAAAATGGCCCCCGTGAGAAGGGTCTATTGAAAGAGTTAGGACCTATAAATATCTAGGGATAGAAATCGATGACCAGCTGAAGTTCAATGAATGTGCTACTGCCAAGGTCAAAAAGCTGCATCAGCGATTGTTTTTCTTACGAAAACTGAAACTGTTTAATGTTGACCGTTACATCCTGCAACTGTTTTATAAGGCCATCCTTGAGAGCATCCTGTCCTTTGGCCTGATCTGTGTGTTTGGGAACATGCGCAACCAAGATCAAGCTAAGCTGCAGCGCATGATTAAGCTGGCAAGCAGGGTCATCGGATGTGATCAGACGTCTGCTGCCCAGCTGTGCAAAGATCTCATTCTGGGCAAGGCCGAGCGCATCATCCATGACCCTGCTCACCCCTTACACAGCAAGTTCCAACTTAGCCATCGGGGCAAAGGAAGGATGCTGCAAAGGAAAATTAGAACCACAAGGTTCAGCAAGTCCTTTATTCCATCTGCAATCAGAATGCTGAATGAACAGGACATCACAAAAAGTAAACGCAAAACTTAATAGCCTGTTTTTTTCTTCTTTTCCCTCCTTTTTAGTATGTTAGGGCGATGATAACTACCTGTATGCACAGTGCACTGTAGCCTCATGTTTTATCTTGTGTGTGTGTGTGTGTGTGTGTGTGTGTGTACATGGAGACATGTAGTGCACAAAACTGGATTTCTTAGGTCTTGTGATTTAATGTTTTTATGCTTTTATATGCTTTATTTTTGCACCTTCGATGTCCTCATGTGATCTATGGTTTATTATTATGTTTCTATATGTTTTCATGCTTGCACCTTTTGACCACCTGAATTTCCCTATGGGATAATAAAGTTTACCTTGACCTTGACCTTGACATTTATCATGAGAGTGTGACAATTGAAATTATACAAATAACCATTCTTATAAAGGCCCAATGCTCAATTTAATTATAAATAAAATATTATCCATGTAGCAAAACACAAACATGCAATAACTGTTTGTTTCCCACAGGATTTGGAAAGATTGTGGTGGGTGAACCTTGGATCCTGTCCAGAGGGTCCGGGGGAATTCTCCCCTGGAAGAAAATGCTTTTAGATGTTTTATTACAGAAAGTGTATAAAACCCATGACCAAAATAGTCATTGTGTTACTTATGAATGGAATTATAGCGAAAATAAATTAACCCCCTTTTGGCTGGGGACCTCCTGGAACCCCCTCAAGGAATATCAATAGAATATCTTCAGTGATTATTTTGACCACATTATCAGTCAATTGCGGCAATTTGACGTCGGGATAATGGAGTCTGAATGAGACATTTCTCTGGCTCTTAGCCAATTTTTTTTATTTCACCCTTTAAACATTAAAACTATAACATGTAGCCTACATGAATAAACAGGCCTTGCTGCAGCCGCCCCTCCCTCTGGAATGCCCTCCCCAGTCACATCTGACAGGCCAAAACGCAGTCTTTCATGTCATCTTTCCAAAAAAGCCTTCAAAACCACCTTTTCACTGTTGCTTAAGACCTATAGGGCCCTATTCTCCCACAGGCCTTAGGCGCAAAAACTGGCCTTAAACACAAAAAAACGTGCCTTGCGCCTGCCTCGGGAAGATAGCAACATGGCTTTACGCCAAACAGGCGTGGCACAGTGCCAGAATAGGCCAGAATGGGCGTTTCGGCCTTAACACATTGAGTGCCACAGCACTTCAGTAAAATTGTCTGGAGCCTGTGCCAGATTCACTTCCATTCAGTTGAAAACAGCTATAGAATTTTTTCTATTAGGGCTATATTGACAGCGCTGGACTTTAATGAAACATTGAACACTCCTGCTTCTTCCAAAGAAGACATTTTGTTTCTAGACAGTTCCATTATGAAATGACAGCCTCTGAAAAAAGTGCACTTTCAAGGGTTTTCTGCCGTTTTTTTTTACTTTTCAAGATATAGTCACTTTTATGAATACCTTTTGCACTCTAATTTCGAGCACATTCACTGACTCTGGCTGGTGTTTTCTGATGTGGTGGCGTGGTGTGGTTTCTGTGCAGCCCCCCCTCCCCCTCCCCCCCCTCTCTCCACCTCTGAGCTGCGGGCTCCTCCCCACACCACAGAGTCTGTTTTCTCACAGACTCCGTTTTTGCCCCGGACGGATCCCAGCGCGCAACAAGGAAATGCCAAACGCGACTGAACGAAAAGGTTTGGCCGTTCGGCTTCATATGCTGGCTTTCTGGCAGGGAATCGTGTGGAGATAGATAGAAGCAGAAGAGCTCCCCACAACTGAGCGCGGATGCAGCCGAGCCAACTGTCCGCTGCAGACAGAGCAATCTATACGGCTCTGGCTGAAGCATGCATCGGTTTCCCCTTTGATCACGTCTTTCCCTGCTGTCTCCTGCACAAAGTAAAGGATCTGAGGTGGGTGGCGCAGCTCCCGTGTCGATGTTTAAGGTGGCGCCATGTGATCCCTTGAAGGGATTCATGCTCACTGGCTAGGTACGACCTTAAACAGCAGAATTATGGAATAATATGAATTATGATTTTAGGACGTCCACAGACGTCCTTGGCACTGAACGTTACTTTTTTTTAGGACGTCCACAGACGTCCTTGGCACTCAATGTGTTAAATACCGGCCTAACGATATCTTCCGCCCTGCCGTTAATTTAGTGCTTAGCGCTTTTCAAATCCAGGCCTATTCAGTGCGCCGGTTGCGTGGAGCTCTCCTCTGCCATCTGACTCTCTGTCCCCCCTCTCTCTGTGTCACTCCCTCTCTCTTGCTCATCAGACAGGCACAATACGACTGCTGGAAAAAAAGTTTGCCGGTTCTCTCTCTCTCTCACTCCCTCGCGCATCAGACAGCCGACAGCAGACAGGCACAAAGCCACAGATGTGAAATCTCCCAGTATGCATTGTGTCGCATTGAGGCGAATCCGTTTGAGAAGAAATAGCAACCAAATCAGCTTAAATAGGGTAAGTGGTAGATCGAAATAATGTTTCTCTTAACACAATTGCAATTGTGGAACATTTCAATATTGGACAAAATCAAATCGCTAAATCAAATCACAACCCTATGTGAAACATATATGTCATCCTGGGCCTATATATATCCCTCGCAGATTTAACGTGATTTAGATAAGTGACAGTGTAACACGGTTCTACTGTCATGTCCTATACTGTGATGTCCGCTCCAATAAATTGGCCCTACTTCACATTTAGTTTTACAATAAAAACACATTTCTGCAATGACTTTCCATAATGTAGGCTATATTTATGTGCATCATCCTACCTGCAGCAGGGGAGAGAAAACGATATCATTCTGGACAAACTTTCACCAATCTAATCTCATCATGACATAGGGATACGCTATTTTTTTCTAGCTGATGCGTTTAGAACATTCTTTTCACTTTGATCTTGCTATAGTGTAGCGTATTTACATGCTTGCAGTATTTAAACTTCAGTTAGATTGGTTTGAGAAGCATAATACTATGGAATAATAGCCTATATATGGAGACAGATAGATGGGGATTAAAGGGAGGGGGGAGCAGAGCGCTTGGCTTGTCTGGCTTTACTGGATCGCTCCGTGGAATTGGAGCTTAAAAAAAGGCAAGCTTGTGATTAGAGATGCTGCGATCGAGATTTTTCAATTCCGATCCGATTTCGATATTTTAGCTCAAAACCGATCCGATTCCGATCAAATTTCGATACCCGATTCGATACCGATTTCGATCCGATACCGATACAGCACATATTTAAGTCTCTCTATTCTGTCTGATAGCTAGCAGGCAACAAACATTTTTAGGGTTAGGTATGTATGTGTGTGCTTTGGTAATATAGTATGTAAACGATTTAGTTCATCTAATTAATTTGATGTAAAACTAAAACATAACAATCAAATTAGGGCTGGGCGATATGGCCCGTGACAAAGCAACATTATTAAATAATTTAGAGCAATGAAACACGCAGAGTAATTAACCTTAAAGACGTTAACTCTCTCTCACATGTAGGTACACACAATCAGACAGACTCCTGCTGCACTCTCTATAGCCTACATGGAGTAAAGAAACGCTTCAATGAGGTAGCCTATGTGCTCTCAAAACAAACATTTTGGAAGGATTATTCGCTGTAATTATTATTTGAAGTGTCCATATAATGCCACCGCAGATTTTCTGTTGTGGACTCGACTGTGCATGAGGTAATTAAAATAAATCAGACAGCGAGTCTGGCCGTATCTGCAAGCCGTGTGCGCACCTGCTGCACTACTACGTTTGCCTACTACTGCAACATGGCCAATTGAGAGCGCATGAGGTAATTAAAAGAAATCAGACAGCGAGTCTAGCCGTATCTGCAAGCCGTGTGCGCACCTGCTGCACTACTACGTTTGCCTACTACTGCAACATGGCCAATTGAGAGCGCATGAGGTAATTAAAAGAAATGGGGAAGAATAAGAACTGTTTCTGTAGCCTGCCTAGTGCCTACCTCTACCTGCTACCTCCATTTGAAACACTGCGCGGTCACGCCATCCGCACTTTGGGGAAGCGTAGTCGGTCGCGCTATCTGAAGACCATGGATTAATTGAAGAAAGACCGACATGAAAGCAGCAGCGCAACTCATCCAGAGCAGGCCTAGGCTACAACTGTTGTCGCGCACGGCAGCATGTGATGTGAGTGTCTGTGTGTGTGTGTGTGTGTGTGTGTGTGAGAGAGAGAGAGAGGGGGGAGAGAGACAGTTATTAGCTGCTTTGCACACCTTGGAAGCTCTGCTGCTCTCCTGCGTCCGGAGACATATTACATTAAATTGGCCGTTGCGGGCTGCTGGGTTGGGCTGGGTTCGGAATTTTCAGATATTTTAACGGGGCGGGCGGGGCGGGCTGGCTCCAATGATGGGTTGGGTTGGGGCGGGCCTTAAAAAAACCTGACCCGCGCATCACTACTGGCCATCCTAGGCTCAACGCGGCCTCTGTGTGCTGCTGCTGCTGCTGCTGCTGCTGCATGCTGGATAGAAATCCTGGAGCGGAGTCATGGAATGGAGTGCTTATATCGGAGCCTTGGATCGGTCATTTTCGCTGGAATCCGATCCGATCCGATCCATGTTTTTTGGCTGATATCGCGCCGATATCCGATCACATGATCGGATCGCAGCATCTCTACTTGTGATTCGTTTACTGCACTTCCCCAATGAGCAGACTGTGCATAATTTTACGCTTAAAAGGCGTGGTTGTAATGCTTAAGGCTGCGTGTAGCGCCGACACCAAGATATCGTATGTTGATATAAATAATCATAAATCTAAAAAGTTGGATATGAAATATGGGGTACCCCAAGGTTCAATTTTGGGGCCTTTGCTTTTCATCCTGTACATCAATGATTTTGTTAACTCATCTAAATTATTATACAAAGTTATATTTGCTGATGATACAAATCTATTTTTGTCCCACAATAACTCATTTGAGCTCCAAGACTTACTCAATGCTGAACTGCTGAAAGTGGATACCTGGTTCAAATGCAACAAACTGTCCCTCAACATCAGCAAGACTAACTTTATCATATTTCATTCCAACAAAATTACAGTTGATCACATCTGTGTCAAGATAGATGGAAAGGAGTTGACAAGGGTAAATTCCACTAAGTTTTTAGGCATCCTCATAGATGAGAAACTCAACTTCAAATGTCATATTGATCATTTGTTGTCTAAACTGTCCAAATATGTCGGCTTATTTTTCAAATTACGTTACTTTCTTCCCTTGTCTGCTCTTCTCATCTTATATAAAACCATGTTTGAACCACATATAAACTACTGCAATATCATATGGTGCAATACTTTCCCAAGTCACCTCAAAAAATTAGAAAGTCTACAAAAAAAAATTATAAGAGCCATATCCTGGTCAGGCTTCAATACTCCTACACGTCCCCTGTTCCATCGCTATGACCTCCTGAGGCTTGCTGATTTCAACCTTCATCAAAATGCTTCCATGATGTATCAAGTTATCTACAATTTAAACCCCAAACTATCTAAGCTTATTCCAGTCAGCTCTCCCATTCATACCCATAACACTAGAAACACACATCTTATTTTTGGCAAGAGAAGACGTTTAAAATGCACTAGCTTAACCATCACCACTAGGGGCCCACAGATCTGGAATAAGCTTGATGAGACCCTGAAAATGGCACAATCTATCTCCACATTCAAGAAGAAACTGAAAGTAAAACTGCTCAACTCATACTTATAGCTCACTACTGATCTGGGAACGTTTGTTGTTCGTTTGTTGATTGTACTGTGTATTTCTCTGTTGTTTACGTTGTGTTCTATGTTGTTTACTGTATGTATTGTTATGTTGTGTGTAATTGTATTGTATCATGTTATGTAGTGTATTGTTTCATGTTATGTCTGTTATATGCTGCCATCTATGCCCATTTGTGTCCCATAAAGATGACCACCTTCCTGCGCAGGCTCCCGCTATAAGCTTTAAATAGCTTCTTGGGAGACCTGGCAGGCTGGCACTCACACAAACCTTTATTAGGGTGTCATTGATGACCCAAATGATGACCTGTATTGTGTGTTGTGCGAATAAATAAATGAAATATCGAGTGGGCTGGTCCACGCCCACTGATCTGCGCTGCGCGCAGTTTATAGGCTGATGCAACGATAGGGGCCATAGTCTTTTTTTTCTCTGTCTCATCTATTTTAATCATTTCTCTCTTTATTAAAGTTGTTTTATCCTGTGTTTGTAAAGTGTCTTTAAGCACAGTCAAAAGCTGATCTGCGCTGCGCACAGTTTATAGGCTGATGCAACGATAGGGGCCATAGTCTTTTTTTTCTCTGTCTCATCTATTTTAATCATTTCTCTCTTTATTAAAGTTGTTTTATCCTGTGTTTGTAAAGTGTCTTTAAGCACAGTCAAAAGCTATTAAAGTTGTTTTATCCTGTGTTTGTAAAGTGTCTTTGAGCACGGTCAAAAGTAGCCCTGTTTCTCCTCTTTCTATGCTATGCTACCCTAGAAAGAGTCCCATCTCCGTACATAGACTTGCCTGCGACTTTGGCTCCCAAGCTGTCTAAATCAGCGATATGGACGTTTCCACAAGTGTCACAGAAACATTTCAAAGCCACATACTTGAGAAGAAGGGTTCATAGCTTCTCGACGTTGGGGTTAGAAACCTCAACGCTGCTCATAAATGCCTCTTTTCATCCGAAGTCGGTGCTGGTGATATTACTTTTTACCGAGCCTTCGACCACAGTGGCGCTGTTGAGCGCTGTGACGGCTGGGCTCTAACCTGTAATATTGCTTTTATACAACAGTTGTACAGCATAAACAAAGCTATTTATCAAGTAATAATAGCACTTTTGTCAAGTAATTTTTGACAACTGATGATTTCTGTCTATTATTCGCCTCCGTCAACAAAAACAGTCCCCCCAGGATTGCACTAGTGTTAGTTACAAGCAAGCAGAAACAGATTTCCAACCAGTGAGAGGCAGCAATGTGCCGCAAGGCATATAGTCGGTCGCAAAGCTATTTGAAGCAGCAGCAGAAGAAGCTCGCCCGATAGCTCGCTAACAGATTAGCACTAGTATTTTAGCAAACTATCAGAAACAGCGTTATCTTTATGATGTTTTAATAATGTTACTAGACACACGTAACTCTATTCACCTCATTCTTTGCCCACACATGGACACTTCCGCATTACGTTATTTCGTAATAGTATTTCCGTTTTAGACTTGCCAAAAACCCCGCAGGCAAGATGGCCGCCCACACTCCCCTCCTAAACTGGCAGAATTACTCCCCCATAAACTAACATACCTTGGCCAATAAGTATGTAACATACAAAATAAAACAACCCGTAATATCTTAATTTGATGTAGAATGCAGAGGACATGTAACTGTTTAGTTAAACTTGCATTCTAGGAATATTGTGCTCTAAAGATGACGTTAGTGGCTCGAGACTGTTTCGTCCTGAAACCCACACGTTTTGCGCCAGCGTAACCTATGTGCGATTCGAAATAACGCATCCGAGATAGAAAACGTTGTGAATATAGCCACGTTATAAACAACAAACAAACTAACGCTGGTGATCCGTATGGAAACAGTGTTACTCGAAATGGTTAAAAGTTACCGGTATATCAATTTGGTCATTCAGTGGCATTTTACTGCAATATAACATAACTGACTAGCGGCTAATATTAGCCACAGTAGGCAACTAGCACTGAACCGGAAGAACAAATACGTTTGCGTTGAACGCGGAAGAGAGAAAAAGTGGGTGTGGTGAATAAGGTGAATAGAGCCCCGTTGTAAGGTCAGTTTATCAAACTAACACATTTTGAAAATGGTTTTACTTTGTGGAGTAAAGCTGCAGCTAACAGGCTGGAAGAGGCGCACACCATGGATGTATACAGTTAATTAGGGCTGGGCGATATGACCAAAATCTCATATGCCGATATAGGTCATTTCACATCCCGATAATGATATACATCACGATATAGCATATTTTCTGTAAATTCAATTTATAGTTTATCTAAAATGACCACATGGCCATTTATTTATGTAGCAGTTAAACCAGTTAAAATGTTGTCAAACCTCACAAAGGATACATGCATTCAGAATACAGATAAGCATGGCTATTCTTTACAACACAAATAATAATAATTAGTTGCAGGGCAGTAGAATGAAACACAAACTGAACCACACCACCAGTTCGATTTTCAAAGATTACATTCAAGTTCAAGTTCAAGTTTATTAGTGTCCCAAAGGGCAAATTGAGTTGCAGCATATAGACATACAAATAAGAACATTGACAAGAAACAACACAAGTAGCATGTTAAACATGTTACATGCATATAGTTAGAATAAATAAAAGGCTAAATAAAACATCAAGGACCTTGTTTGTGGCACACAATGACCGATAATGTGCAAGGTAGCATTAAAGTGCACAGCAATCGGTAAAGTACACAGCGATCGGTAAAGTGCACAGCGATCGGTAAAGTGCACAGCGATCAGTAAAGTGCAGACACGCAGCGACCGGTAAAGTGAGGTAGTAGAATAAAGTGCACAAATGGCCAGTAAAGTGCACAAAGTAATGAAAGGTAAATCAATAGTTAAAAACAATAAAAGCAATAAAACAATAGAAACCATAAAATCAATAGAAACAATAAAACAATACAAACAGCGGCGGGGGCTGAAAGTAAAAAATGATAATAAAACACTAAACCATCATTGCCTTCCCTCAGCAGCGTTCAATGCTCGAATGGAGACAGGGACAAAGGAGAACTTGTGCCTATTTTTTGTGGCCCGTGGGGCACACAGTCGACGACCAGAAGGAAGGAGCCTGTACTCCGAGCTTAGAGGGTGGGCTGCGTCTGAACGGATGGACAAAGCCTTCTTAAGTACCTGTCTGTCTTGTCTGTATAGACAAGGTAGTGAAGCAAATTAAACAAAGATTGTTTGTCTTCCGTAAAATCCGTCCATTTCTCTCTCAGACTTTAGCTCATATCTATGTAAACTCAGTTATACTCTCCAATATCTCCTACTGCCTGCCAATTTGGTGTCTGACTGCTAAGGACACTCTAAAACCTGTGGAGCGACTGTACAATCGTGCCTACAAAATCTGTTTAAATCTTCCCTATCGCTCACACCACTGTATTGCACTTGAAAGAGCTAGTGCATTAGACTTTGAGAACTACCTCAAATTAACATCAATGAAATTATATTATCAGATCCAATATCATCTTACGCCATCCCTTATAAGCTCCCTCCTCCCCAGGTTCTCAGCCACAAGACAAACTCGAACCACTCGTGCCATCACAAACTCAGAAAATCCTCTTCCTAGATATAAAAACAATTACGGCAAGCAATCTTTCTTTTACAAAGGTACAATAAGCTGGAATGAGATTCCACAAATTTTAAGGAATAGTTCATCTCTAATAAGATTTAAACGGATGTATAAGAATCTTCTATTGGAGGAACAGGTCTGCGGTCATTGACCTGGGTAATGAGGCAACACTTGCAGCTGCCTCATGACCTAAGCCAGACAACCTCTTCTTCTTCTGTTTCTTGAAATTTCCCCATCTTCCATATATCTATCACTTTAACTGTGTTTTCGTTTTTCTCTTGCTGCAGGACAGGAACCCTCTGAAAACCAGCATTTATGCTGAGTAGGGCCCAAAAGTATTTGAATTACCTTCTTGGTGTTGTATGCTTTTTTTCCTGTTAAATAAATAAACTGAAACTGAAACTGTTAAAGACATGGTCGAGGCTGTCCAGATGGATACCGGCTACTTTAGAGGCCATTAGAGCAAAATGTGTAGAATAAAAGTTATTTAGCCTATAGTTCAGTCCAGTTCTCTCAGTTTGTTTATAAAGGAACAAAAATGCTCCACTTCGGGATTTCCATGTTACCAGTTCAGTTCACTCAACAAAAGTACTCCACTCCGGGATTTCACGGTTATCCAACACAACTCTTAAACTCAGGGAAAGCTATAAGCAAAATAGATGCTGTGATGTAGCCACAAGAAAGGTGCAATATTAATGTTTTTCAGGAGATGGCGATGTTGCTAGCTATAGGTTCTAAACAAGAAATGTGGTTCAAATGTTTACAGTAGTTTTCCTTTCTTGCTGCACTACAATGTTACAATGCTGTGAGACAGGCCCGGCGTTGGAGGGGGGCCTGACCGGGCCGGGCCCCCCCATTCCCTAAACTGGCCCCCCCATTCAATTTTTTTTTTTTTTTTTGTGTGTTCAAAACGTTTTTCCGTTTTTCTGTTTTAAAGTTTAAAACGGAATCTGGCTGTCATTAGGCATTGATTAACTGAATGCTATTGCTAACTGTTACTTTGAACCTCCATTTGCAATGATTCTGGCTGGATATTAATTAACTATTGTAAATTTGTCACAATGAATGCAATTTGTGCACAATGTGTAAATACATTTAATATTAATTGTTTAGGCCTATTTGTAAAGTCACAACACATTAGAGATGTGTGTAGTTCCTCATAGATTTAGCCTCTTCCTTTTGCTCTCAAATGCACCAGTTTGACGAATTTTACTTTAAAATGTACAAAATCTTCTTCCGGGGGAGAATCCCCCCGGACCCCCCTTGGCCCCCCCAAGCTAGGGGCAGGCCCCCTCTGTAATTTGGTTCTGGAGCCGGGCCTGCTGTGAGACGGAGCTAAACACAAAAGATGCAATATTAATAGTTTTTCATGAGATACTCAGTATTTAATATTAATACTAATACTAATAATAGAAAAGGAGAAGATACTGAATAATGACATCACAACAGTATAATCCTAATGTTAATTTAAAATTAAATATGGATAAAAGTCCAAAAAACATAAAATTTTCTTCGGCGCTGCCGAGGGGGGGGGGGGACGCCCCCCCGACACGCCCCCCGGCCCCCCCCAAGTTCAGATGCGTTCCGCTATCCCTGAGCAAAAGGCTCCTCAATGGATTTCCTCGGGATGATGAGAGGATGGGAGATGTTTTGCCAGGTTTAACGTTAGGAGGACACACGCAAATATGGATCAAACGCGGACTTAACACAGCGCAAATGCCTGGGTAGACTAGGCGGACGGAGTGGAGGTAACATCTCCCTGCTCTTTAGCCTACTCACCGGCTGATTTGTGCCACTTATAAAGGGACGCAAGGGGCTTGTTGACACAGAGTCTGGTGCATGTGTGGGACATGAGTAAAAAAGAAAACAGAATGAAGAAAGCACAGCGTCATCCAAATGACGGACAATATTGCCGTAAAGAGTCTGATTTGCAACACAACGATATAAACGATAGAGCATCATATGAGACTAAATACATTTTCTATCGTCCAGACGAAATATATCGTCATATCGCCCAGCCCTACAGTCAATGATTTAGAGCAGCTGTGAAGTGGAGTGATATTATACACACAGTGAAGTGCCAGTGCTGTTATTGTGAAATATCAGCACTGCTAGGATCTCTCTTGTCCAATCAAATTGCTCGGCCGGAACTAACTGTTGTATAATGTACAATAATAATTCCTCTAAATCTGGTTTCAAACGGCAAAGAAGAAACAACAGTCCCCCCCCTTGCAGCCCTGTCTGGTGGGTGGTGGCCCAAGTATAAAACCAAACTCCGCCCATGGTACAAGTCGAGTCTCGAGTCCCCAGTGTTCGAGTCCGCGTCACCAAAGAAGAGTCTGAGTCCAGTCCCATTAACTGAGTCCAAACCCATGACCAACACAGTCATACATTGTGTCATTGTGTTATGGAATTATAGTGAAAATAAACTACCGTAAAACTTCAAATAAGGGCCCAGGCGTTTATTATGCTAAATTGACTCAGACCCCCTGCGGATATTGGAGACTCGGCGGCAATTGGAGTCAGGCGGTTATTTCTTTATTACACGAAATTGACCCACAAGTGATTAGTTTTTTGGTACAGAATTCCTGCTCGGCAAAAACGGAAAGTATAAAATTGCTTATTTAAACCAGTGAGATAGTACTTAGTACACACAAGAGGGTAGGTTCAGGCAGTTTTGAACATGCCTAGTATTGTACAACGGACTGGAATGAACGAAAACAACTGATAGCCTTCATCATCATCATCATCAATGCACCTGCAGGAAATGGCTTTCATCCAAATAAATGTAGACGTGTAGCTAGGGTGACCAGATGTCCCGCTTTGTGCGGGACTGCACAGCATTTTCATGATTTTTCACGCGTCCCGCAAATTGAGAAGATGTCCCGTATTTTGGGCGAGAGAGAGAGAGAGAGAGAGAGGGAGCGCGATCAGACCAAGGCAGAGAGAGAAATAGAGGGAGAGCGGGGGAGAGAGATAGACCAAGAGACAGAGGGAGAGCAGGGGAGAGAGAGAGCGTGCACACCGCTGCTCTTGTCTGCAGCACACACTGTGGCTCGAGAGATGTGCAGCGCACGGTTAACTTCACATAGTGCAGCCTGAGAGATGTGTATTCCCAGTAACTAGTAGCAATAATAACAATACCAATGGCCAAATACTTACCATACTAATGATAATAGCTACTACCCATATTAATACAACAGTGCATCTTTGCACAAAGCTCTCAAGTGTTGTATAACTGGCACAATTGAAGACAGCCTCAAATCTTTCTCAACAGCTGCTACAGGCTATTTGCAACGGGCAATTATAAATTCCATTCTAAACTGTGCTCTTATTGTGATTGTGATGTTAGTTAATGTTTTGTTCAGATGAAGCTAGCCTACTATGGTTCTACTTCAATACCTATATGGTTCAGTAGTATATTGTTCTACTAGAAAAGTCTGACTAACTTTAATGTTTTCGTGTGTGGAAGGCACACACCTGCCATGTGTTTAATCTGTACATGAAGCCATGACTTGAATCCCATGTCAGCAACCTGTCTGGTCTGTTTTATTGTAGCCTACACATTTTAGTCAGATCATTTATGTTTTTATTTGCAGATTGTGTGAATCAACCAGAGGGCAAAGCATAGAGAGGGGTGAATAGAAATGTATATTTTTTGTAAGTTAGAAAATACAGTATATCTAAATTTTAGACTGCCTCAAATCATCGGTAGCGTGTCCCACATTGTCCCACACAAACGTACTCTTTGTCCCACATTTGGTTTGCTGGGATCTGGTCACCCTACGTGTAGCATGTTTTGTGTGTAAAGTCACTTTGGGAAAAAAATTCTGCTAAATGATGCAATGTAATGCTGAAACTGCTCATTCAGCAGCAGAGCCGCAATTAGCCCCATAACGTGACCCTACTACAGTACTCCGTATATAATAACGAGGGATCAGCCAAGCAGCATTTTGGTAAACAAACCGCGTCACTGGGTGGCAACGGAACCCTATGGAGCCCAAGTGGTGCGAGGCTTGTGTGTCTGACTCTAGCCAACTAACTCTGTTTACATTTTAAAAACTGCGACAGTTCACACAACTTAAACACGACATACATCAAACCCTCATCAAACCTCATCAAACCCTTGAGCTAATTCTGCTCTCACTCAGAATGTCAAAATATAAGCGATGTGATGTATAGTTTTTGAGATATTAACGTTTGTTTGCCACAACACATACTATTAACTGCCACGGAGTTCCGTATTTCTGGGTGTCAAGTGACGTCACGCTGGTTAGCAGTAAAAAAAAAAAGCAGTAAAAAAAAAATACTCGTAAAGCAGTCAGCGTCACACTATAGGCAATAAGGGGGAAAGGCTGTTCAAAACGCTCTCCTACCCCTCTCCAACGTCCGATTGCAGATCCGAAGATATGATAGTCCTCCTATGGAAGCCAGTAATTTAGCCGGTGCTGTTAAAATGATACTGCTGCGTGAAACAACCGTTTAAAAGCAGTATGTCCACAGCCTGTGCCATATTGAGAACAGGAGAAGCTTCCTAGTACCGACAGGAACCTTGGGAGTTTGAGTATTTCATGACATGTGTTGCTTCCCAGGTGCGCTGGATTTGCGTTGATCACTGACTGAGACGCCGTCTCCGTGTGACTGCATGTGTTTGCTCGCCGCGTGCAAGCGGTGCACCGTGATAGTGAGATCAAACACACCCCATTATGAGTATATATATATATGTAGGCTATATAGTAGCAGGGTCACGTTATGGGGCTAAGCCGCTATGTGACATATCTGATAGGAACGTGATGGTACACACTTACCTGACTGTGTCAGTCAGCTCCTCCTGCACCAACTCCAATAGATGACTAGATAACACAACACAACACAACACAACACAACACAACACAACACAACACAACACAACACAACACAACACAACACTCCTAGAAACGCGTCAGTCACACTTGCAGGCGACGTGGTGTCCCCAACAACTCTGCGTCGCGAACGAGTAAAACCAAAGAGAAATGACGTCAAGAGCCGAATGCTTGGGGTTTCATGACAACAGCGCTGCCGCCATTTTGGCCTGAAATAATCGCCTCCTTGCCCAATGGAACCACAGCACATAACCATGACAGCCAATCAAATGACAGCCAGTCTTTTTGGGTCCAAAATGGCGGATTTCTATGCTGCATGTTGCAATGGAACAAGCCAGAGTCGTCCTCTATTGGCGTCCTCTGGTAAGAGACGCACGCCTCTTTGGCAAGCGTCTCTATGACGTACGCGGAAGTAAATATAACTCGCGTTTCCCAAAACCTGCGCTCTGCTCAAAACGAAGGCAAGGACCTTCTTGTCCCGCAGTAGCCTATCAGGAGTCTAAGGTCAGTGTATCTTTTCGTGCTTCTGTCCTATTTACTCAGCATAAATTGCAAAATACCTGCCGAATTAATACAAGTGAACGGCATTGTGCGATGATCACACAGCTGGGAAAGACAATTTGATTGTAAAACGAAACGAAACCAGACAAGAACGGTTGTCTGTATGCATGCAACGGCCGCGCTCACGCACGACATGCACGCACACGCACCCCCCCCCCCCCCCCCCCCCCACACACACACACACACAGTGGGCAGTGAAATTCAGTCTGCTGCTTTTAACACTTGATAGCCTACTATAACGCAAATTGTTTTCTATTTACAAAAGGAGACCAGCTGTAGTGTGGGCCTTTTTCACAGCAGCCATTTTGTGTTTAAAACTAAAGGCAGGGTGAATACAGGGGCTACCAAAACATTGAGTGCCCCAGCACAGGAACACCTAGCCCCAGAAGTGACCCTACTACTGTACTCCATGTATATATATTGTAACGTTCTTAGTACTTCATGAGGCAGAGGCTTCTTGCTGGTACAGGTTCTTTATTCACAGTTATTCATATTTACAACTCTCCGCTGTTGTCATGCTCATAGATAGCAGCTTTCCCCTAGGCAGTGCGCGGAGACTGACGCGCATGCTCAGTCTCCCCCCGGAAGTGGTCCCACAGCCTAGTGCTCCCCAACATAACACTCCCCCACACAGTTCCTATCTGTAGCGGAGACACTACCATTGCTCACCACTATGTGTGTACTGCTGATTCGCTACATACTCCCCGCCCAACAATAAGGTCAACGCCCACGTTGACACCACATCACACCTCCCCTGTACCAACACTCCCAGCATCTTTTTTTTTCTTTTTAACAGTTCTTTGTTTTTTAACCACATTTTATGTTTCCATCTCAGGCTTTTCCCACGTCTCCTCCCCACAATATCTCATGCCATACACATCATTCACTTTCTATTATAACACTTCCAACCATCATCTCCTCCTTTTTTTTTTTTTTTTTTTTTTTTTTTTTAGTACAACTCGAAGTTGCTCAAATGTCCTGGAGCCCTTGGCTCTCTCCGTGGCCGTGTTAGTCTCTGTGAATCTGCCGGTGGGCCTGACCCCACCTGCAGTGTCTCTGGTGCTTCAAGTCTCTGAGTGGGGCCCGCCCGGTCATGGCCGGACGCCCCTCTCTGTGGAAACAGATTCCTTCTTTCACTCTGTCTAAGTGAAACCGCTGGGCGGCCGAGATCTGGGGGAAGGGTGCACCCCCCCCGGTATGGGGCCAACCTGTCTCTGTGGAGTACCTTCTTGCCACCAAGTGGCATCTGCACTCGGTACACCACCTCCCCCATTCTCTCCATGACCCTGCATGGGCCTGTCCAGTGACAGTCCAGTTTAGGGCTATGCCCTTTTTTTCTCCGGGGTGTGTACACCCACACCAACTCCCCCCCCTGGAAATGGTTTCCCTTTGCCCTCACATCATAGTTCCTTTTTTGTTTCATGCCTGCTTTCTCTAGCTGGTCCCGAGCGAAGTTGTGAGCGGACTCTAATCGATCTTGTAGCCTCCTGGCGTACTCTCTCCCCGGGGGAGCGTCCAGTGCATCCGGTGGCTTGCCGAACGCCATTTCTGCTGGTGTCCGCAGTTCTCGACCTAACATGAGCAGGGCGGGTGTGCAGGAGGTGGACTCGTGTGTTGCGGATCTGTAGGCCATGAGGATGAGAGGCAGGTGCGTGTCCCAGTCTCTCTGGTGCTCCTCCGTGAGGATGGCCAACTGCTTTTTCAGTGTCCTATTGAATCTTTCTACTAGGCCATCGCTCTGGGGGTGCAATGCTGTGGTCCGTGTCTTTCTAATGTTCAGTTTCTCGCACATGGTGGCGAACACTCGTGACTCAAAGTTTCTTCCTTGGTCACTGTGTAGGGTCTCTGGTGCTCCGAACCTACTGAACATGCCTGTGACTAGTGCGTCGACCACCGTCCCCGCCTCCTGGTCGGGCAGCGCGTATGCCTCTGGCCATTTTGTAAAGTAGTCCATGGCTACTAGGACGTATCGATTTCCACTCTCTGAGCGTGGAAACGGCCCCATCACGTCTACCCCTACCCTCTCCATGGGGGCTCCTGCTGCTAGCTGTTGGAGCGGGGCGCGAGACTGGTCTAATGGCCCTTTGTACGCCGCGCAGAGGTCGCAGCGCCGACAGAAGTCCTGTACGTCTCTCCTCATCCTCCCCCAATAAAAGCCTTGTCTGATGCGACGGAGGGTTTTGCTTACCCCAAAGTGGCCCGCCCCTACTGTCCCATGGCAGCTCCTGCACACCTCATCTCTCAGTGTCGTTGGCACTACTTTTCGCCACTTGTTTTCTCCCGTTGCTGGCTCTTTCCAGCACTTCATCAGCACTCCACTGTTCAATCTCAGGGTGTCAAACCCTGCCCACAGCCCTTTGGTTGTGTCGGTGGCCCCCGCCACCTCCTCCCATTGCGGCTTCTGGCCCGCTTCTACCCACTGCAGCACTGGTGACAGCTCCCTGTCGTTTTCCTGGTGGCCCTTCCAATCTGCTGCTTCTGCCATCCGCAGTGTCTTGCACACTGGCCCATCTCCCGTGTGGTTAGGGCAGACTCTAGCGTCTTCTTGGAGCTCTCTCTCTCTCCCCTCTCTCTTCTCACAGTACACACACCCCCTTTCCGCGCAGGGTCGTCGTGACAGGGCATCTGCATTTACGTGGTGTCTCCCTGCTCTGTGCTCTATGGTGAAGTTATAGTCCGCCATTCTCTCTAACCAGCGGCACACCTGTCCCTCCGGCTCCCGGAAGGACCATAACCACTGCAGCGCTGAGTGGTCGGTCCGTATGGTGAACTGAGGCTGTCCCAGGAGGTAGTATCTAAAGTGTCTCAGTGCTTCTACGACTGCTAGGAGCTCCCGGCGTGTGACGCAGTAGTTTCTTTCTGTCTTATCAAACGTCTTACTGAAGTACCCCACCACCTGCTCCCCCTCCGGCCCTGCCTGGGACAGCACGGCCCCCATACCCCCATTGCTGGCATCAGTGTCTAGTAGGAACGGCAGTGCGGGGTCTGGTGCTCTAAGCACGGGGGTCTCGGTCAGCGCTTTCTTGAGGGTTTCGAACGCTAGGTGGCATTTTGCTGTCCAGTTGAAGTCTGTGTTCTTTTCTTTAAGCCGGAACAGTGGCTCTGCGATGTCAGAAAATCCTTTTACAAACTTTCTGTAGTAGGATGCTAACCCTACGAAGCTCTCGAGTTCACTTTTGTCTCTGGGGGTGGGCCATTCTGAGACTGCCCGTGTTTTTTCCTCTAGAGTGCGGATGCCCCCCTCGCCGATGCCATGTCCCAAGAACTCTACCCTCTTCTTCAGGAAGTGGCACTTATCTGGGTGTAGCTTTAGACCCGCCGCTGCTATTTTCTGTAGGACCTTTCGTAATGCTCCCACCGCTGCCTGAAACGAGCCCCCGTGTGTCAAGATGTCATCTAAGTATACGACGCATTCTGTTTGGGGAATGTCCCCCAGCAGTTTCTCCATTAACCGCTCGAACGTTGCGGGTGCGTTACACAGCCCGAAACTGAGTACTCGAAACTGCCACAGTCCTCTCTCGGTGCGGAAGGCGGTCTTTGGCTTGGCATCGTCGCAGAGGGGCACCTGCCAGTACCCACTGCGGAGGTCTAGGGAGGAGAACCAGGCTGACTCCCCCACTATGTCTAGTAGCTCCTCGATGACGGGCATCGGGTACGCATCTTTTTTTGTCACTTTGTTCAACCCTCTATAGTCTACGCAAAATCGGATCTTTGCGCTATTTTTCTTTTTTACCAACACTACTCCCGATGCCCATGGGCTCTCTGACGGCTCGATGATCCCTGCCCTCAGCATGTTTTCTACAGCTTCGTTCGCTATATCTCTTCTTGCTGCTGGAACTCGACGGGGATATGATCTGATGGGCCGCGCCCCTTCAGTGTCTATTTGGTGTTCTACCAGGTGAGTGCAGCCTAGTTCATCGTCCGACATCGCGAAAATGTCTTTGTACTCTTCTAGTACTCTCCACAGTTCGTCGCTCTGTTGTGGTTCTAACCCCTCGCTCTGGCGTTGGTGTAGTGTCCTGAGCATTTCTAACCTCTCTCTCTCTCCCTCTGCCTGTTGCATTGGCTGAGGGCAAGTGTTTGGAGGTGGGCTAGGGGCGTGGTTTTGGGGGGGGGCTTGGCCTGCTAGGTGGGGTTCATGCTCTACGGTGACGCGGTACACGGTGATGTTGTTAACGTTAGGCCGTTCCCTTGGAACGGTGGGCGGGTGGCTCATTTGGACTACTGTTCCTTCTGCAAATGTCAATGTGCTTTTTCCTAGGTCTACTGTGCATTTGTTCATCGTTAAGTAGTCTTCCCCCAGGATGCAAGGCCCCGCCATTTCTACCACCCACACCGGAAAGTCCACTGTCTGTCCCCCCACTGTTATCATTACGTGTCCCCTCCCCCTCATTGGCATTAACTCACCGGACACTGTTCTTAGCAGCTGTGCTGCTGGCTGCTCCAGGCGCATCCCCTCGGGCATCATGTTGACGTTCACCAGCGTCGCCGTACACCCCGTGTCCACCAGGGCGGCGCAGTATCTCCCCTGTAGGTAGGCTGGAACATGGCAGCCGTTCATCGCGCGCGGCCCGCTCTGCATGTTGACAGCTCCGGCGATGTCGTCTACTTCGGGGCACGGCGGAGCCCCACCTCTCTGTTGCTGTCGGTGGGCTCCCTCCTGCGACGCTGTGGCTACGGGGACTGTGGCATCGTAGACCCGTCTCGCCCCATCTGGACGGGCCCCGTACCGTTTCCCTGGTTCCACGCTCTCCGGCGGCAGTCTGCTTCCCGATGACCGGGGCGTCCACATCCCCAGCAGATCATGCTCCCTCTAGCCCAGCTGTTGTTCCGCTGGGTGGGCTGTCGAGCGGGGTTGGGCTGCAGGGTCGCTCTGCGGAGGAGTTGTTCTTTGAGCTGTTGTACTGACTCGGACAGTTCTTTCACCATGTTGCCTTGTTCTGCCAAAGCCGTCTTCCACGCTGGCTCTTCTTGTATCGGGCTTTCCGCTGCCATTCTCACTACGGGGACAGCTCTCCCCTCTTCGCTGTTCATGGCCCAGCCCTCCACTGTCTCTCTTTCAAACGCCAGCTCTAGCGCTATTTCTAGTGTCTTTGGCCGTTGCAGCATTACTTGCTCTCGTAGCCCTCGCGGCGCGATAGCCTGGACGAAGTAGTTTCGGGCTAGCTCGTCCAGTGCTTCTGGCGGCAGCCGGCTGTATACACGCCGGCTGAGGATCTCAATGTCTGTGGCTAGCGCCCGCAGCGACTCCCCTGGTCGTCTACGCCTGTTACACAGTTCTGCGACCATAATGCCTTCTTCTTTGCATCGTCCGAAACGCCTCCTCAGGGCCGCCATCACAACGTCTAAGTCTTTGGTATCTGCCATTGCTGCTACACATGTTATAGCTTCACCCTCGAGTGACATTACCAGATGACTGGCTCTCTCTCCCCTCGACCAGCCATTCATTTCCGCTGCTACGTTGAACATTGTGCAATATGGCTCCCATTCGCCTTTACCGTTGAATTTTGGCGGGGTGATTTCCTTTCTTCCTCGCCGCCCGCCGTCCTTTGTCTCCTCGACCCGTGTCCCGTCTTTGTCTCCGGTTCTCCGGCTAGCTTCACCGGGCTGTGGCACAGCCTCCATGGCTACAGCGGTGTTGTCAACCCGCTCGATCTTCACTCTCACCGGCCTCGGCTCTTCCGCTCTCTCCGCCGCCTCGTTAGCCTGCCTGCTAGCCTCTTTGAGCCGCGGGGTAGCTTCCGTGGCTACGGGGATATCGCCGTTTAGTTCGGATTTTATCATCACAAACCCCAGGCTTGCTGCTGCTATCCCCGCCTGGATCTCTGTGGTAGCGGCCGCGTCTACCCAGTCTTCTTCCTCCTCGGATGCTTGGTAGTCCGCCCCGGCTCTTTCTTTTCCCGCCTCCCGTTTGAGTCTTTGCTTCTCTTTCTTCAGGAACTTGTTAACCATCTTGCCGATTCTGGAGGTAATTCACCGTTTTAAACTTCTGACGCCAATGTAACGTTCTTAGTACTTCATGAGGCAGAGGCTTCTTGCTGGTACAGGTTCTTTATTCACAGTTATTCATATTTACAACTCTCCGCTGTTGTCATGCTCATAGATAGCAGCTTTCCCCTAGGCAGTGCGCGGAGACTGATGCATGCTCAGTCTCCCCCCGGAAGTGGTCCCACAGCCTAGTGCTCCCCAACATAACACTCCCCCACACAGTTCCTATCTGTAGCGGAGACACTACCATTGCTCACCACTATGTGTGTACTGCTGATTCGCTACAATATACTCGTGCAGTAGCTAGGCTACTAGGGTCACATAGCGGTCCATAAGGCAATAGGGGGGAACAAACGGCTGTTCAAAACGCTCTCCTACCCGTCTCCGCAGATCCGAAGATATGACAGTCCTCCTACGGAAGCCTGTGCTGAATTTACAGCAGGGTGTGTTTGATCTCACTATCATGGTGCACCGCAGTCACACGGAGACCGGCGGCTCAGTGATCATATTGTAACGAAGTGGGTATTCGTCCAAGGAACTGGAGACTTGAAGTTGGTACAGGCTTTTTATTCTTGTCTTCACAATATAGCTCCTAGCAGCTAGCTTCGCTGCTAGCTCTGCAACCACCCGGTCAGCTCCCTCGCATAGCCTGACTGGCCTCCGCCCCGGCCGCTGGTCACATATATCCCCTTCCCCCTAGGAACACACCCACACATATCAGTTCCTAGCCAAGCACGGAAACACCCCAATACACGTAATTACCCGATACGCTACATTTCCCCCACACAAATTTAATGTCGCTTCCACGCGACATGCACAACCCACACACATCCCCCTGTACCAAAACACACCCAACACAATATTTTTTCCCATCACCACATCAAATTCTAATTCCCCAACAAACAGTCTTTTCTTTTCAGCACCCCCGTCATAATGTCCAGTTTTCATTAGGTACTCCGTAATGTCTAGTTTTCCATTAGGTACCCCCATAATGTCTAGTTTCCCATTAGGCACTCCATAATGTCTAGTTTTTCATTATTTCCTTTCTTTTTCACACATTTAAATTCAACCCACATTTCCCATTCAACAATAACCCCCACATCTCAATTAAACACAAGCCCCCACATTTTCCTTAACTTTTCTTTTAAACCCCATTTCCATCCCCCCCTTTTCCCAGCTTCTGTCCCACCTGAAGCACTCTTTTCGGTCCCCCCTTTTGTTTGTTCCAGTAGCCAAATGCCCGAACGAGCACCGGATCGACATCCTCGTCCTCCGGTCTCCACTTGCGCCCGTCGACTCTCCAGCTGACCCTGGCGTCGTCCTCCCGGCCTCGCACTCGCTCGTTTTTCCGTCCCCCTCCTCCAGGGTTGAGGACAGCAGAGCGAACACCACCGGCGTCGATCTTCCCCTCGGCTCTCCGCTCGTTTTTCCGTCCCCCTCCTCCAGGGTTGAGGACAGCAGAGCGAACACCACCGGCGTCGATCTTCCCCTCGGCTCTCCGCAGTGCAACGTTAGGGGGTGTATAGCGGTTAGGCTGGGCCGGTTCCCCCGGCGGTAACCCCTCTCGCTCACTCGGAGACACGAGCGTCGCTCTCCCGACTGTAACAACGCTGCAGACGATGTCCCTCTCTTCCCTCTGGCTGTTCCCCTGCAGCACCGTTCTCCTATCCGTCACAACGTTCTCTTCTCCCCGGCTGCTCACGCTCTTCCCAGCCTGCGTCTCACCTCCGGCCTCCACACTCTCAGTGCAGTCCCTGGCCAAGTGCTCCGGTGACTGGCAAGTCCAGCAGAGTCTCACCTGTCCGCCGCCTGCACGTCTCTCTTCTCCCGCTGCCCCCCGATCTCCGACAGCCTCTGGACACTCTCTGGCTAGATGTCCGATCGCGCTACATGCCCAGCAGGCTCCCTGCTGTCCATGTCGTTGTCCCGCATACCCGGTCCGTCTCCCGGGACCGCCTCGGCACCACCTCGCCACGTGGCCCGGCTCTCTGCAGGTCCAACACAGTCTCTTCCGTGGCTCCTCCGGCCGCTCTTCCCGCTGCATTACCTCCGCGCTCATCAAGTCCACCCGCTGCATGACTTCTCGCAGCGCCCGCATCACCTCTACTGCCCAGGCAGGAGTCTCTTCCACCAGCCGTCCGACCTCTCTCAACACACGGGCCTCCATGCCCGCCAGCATCGAGCTGATCCCCGCCGTCAGCTCTCCTTTCCTCCCGTTCACCGATGGCCATTCTCCGCGCACCATCGCACGTGGTTTTAGCAGCTAGCAGTTAGCAGTTAGCACCCCTGGTAGCTAACTTACTAGCGCTAGATCTAGAGCCAAAAAGCCGCACCACCCGTCTCTTTTGCCGTTCCTTCTCACCCTCTCCCCTCTTGGCCGAATCAGAGGCGTTACCGCTTTACTGTCTGGCACCAATGTAACGAAGTGGGTATTCGTCCAAGGAACTGGAGACTTGAAGTTGGTACAGGCTTTTTATTCTTGTCTTCACAATATAGCTCCTAGCAGCTAGCTTCGCTGCTAGCTCTGCAACCACCCGGTCAGCTCCCTCGCATAGCCTGACTGGCCTCCGCCCCGGCCGCTGGTCACATATATCCCCTTCCCCCTAGGAACACACCCACACATATCAGTTCCTAGCCAAGCACGGAAACACCCCAATACACGTAATTACCCGATACGCTACAATATCATTAAATCCAGCGCATTGGGAAGCAAAACATGTAATGAAATAGGCTACTCAAACTCCCAAGGTTCCTGTCGGCACTAGGAAGCTTCTCCTCTCCTAAATTTAGCACAGGCTGTGGAAAGACTGCTTTTAAACGGTTGTTTCATGCAGCAGTATTATTTTAACCACCCCGGCTAAATTACTATTATATCTTCGCAATCGGACGTCGGAGACGGGTAGGAGAGCGTTTTGAACAGCCTCCTATTGCCTTATGGACCGCTATGTGACCCTAATACTGCACGAGTATATTCACCTTATTCACCACGCCCACTTTTTCTCTCTTCCGCGTTCAACGCAAACGTATTTGTTCTTCCGGTTCAGCGCTAGTTGCCTTCTGTGGCTAATATTAGCCGCTAGTTAGTTATGTTATATGGCAGTAAAATGCCACTGAATGACCAAATTCGATTGATATAACTTTTAACCATTTCGAGTAACACTGTTTCCATACGGATCACCAGCGTTAGTTTGTTGTTTATAACGTGGCTATATTCATAACGTTTCTATCTCGGATGCGTTATTTCGAATCGCACATAGGTTACGGCTGGCGCAACCTATGTGGGTTTCAGGACGAAACAGCCTCGACTCCACTAACGTCATCTTTAGAGCACAATATTCCTGGAATGCAAGTTTAACTAAACAGTTACATGTCCTCTGCATTCTACTTAAAATTAAGATATTACGGGTTGTTTTATTTTGTATGTTACATACGTATTGGCCAAGATATGTTAGTTTATGGGGGAGTAATTTTGCCACTTTAGGAGGGGAGTGTGCGCGGCCATTTTGCCTCCGGGGTTTTTGGCAAGTCAAAACGGAAATACTATTACGAAATGACGTAATGCGGAAGCGTCCATGTGTGGGCAAAGAATAAGGTGAATACAGAGTACAGTAGTAGGGTCACTTCCGGGGCTATGGAACACCTAAATGGATCAGAAGTTGGAAACCCTCATTAATGGTTTGGTCGCACATGTTTACCCGGCCTGCCTTATAGACCCAAAATGGCTGCTGTGAAAAAGGTAATTTGATCCAGCCCATTCCTACACTAGTCTGGCTGGCCAGCCTCGCCTCCCTACTGTGAGAGGAGTCTGGTGCCCCAGGTCTCCATAGTGGGATTGCGATGGGCGGCGCTTAGCGGCAGTGCCCTTGGAAAATAGTTTCCAACAATCCAACTTGCCGTTTTCAGCGTGTAGCAACGAGCTAGTGTAGGGTTAGTAGGGTAGCGTAGGTTTCTGCCGTTAGCTTGCTAGCTAGTTAGCGTTGTTGTTTTCACTGAGGCGGCAGGGCACTATTTACAGCGACACACAGGGAGGAGGGAGCGGAAGCCGCTCTGATTGACATGGTCGGAGCCAGAGCCGTGTAGATAGAAGAGTCCCGACATCTCCATTCACTCCAATGGACAAATGTTTTACTCTCAAGAGTTCCAGGAAGTAAGGTCCTGGATTAAGCAGCACTGTCGAGTTGCAGCAAAATAGACAGTTTGTGTTGTACTCTGAAAGGTTTTTTCCCCCTTTGAATCAAATTGTACATTATCAGCTATTTTAGCATGCAAAAGTAGCGCGAGACTAGGGCTGGGCGATAAATCGAATTTTAATCATGATTACGATTTGGTCTGTCCACGATTATGAAAACAAGATAATCGACATACAACGATTTTGCGGCTCTTGTCACTCTCGTTCTGTCTTGTGTTGTAAATCAAGCGCACCCCTTCCTTTGCAGCGGTGTGCTCGGCCCCTCCCCCAAAGCCCAAAACACACACCGCTCGAGTTGGGAATGACTGTCATATGAACAGAGAGTCACTGCACGTTTCTCCTCCCCGCTTATTTCCGTGGTAGCACAAGAATAAGATGAGAGAAGTCACAGAAAGACAGCCGCTGGTCGAGAGGAGAGGTAAAACAACGTATGTGGGGTGGAAACACTATGGTTTCGCCGAGTTTAAAGGTCCACACATCAAGAGCGATGCGAATATACAGCACGGAATTGCGATGCGAGTTTTGACCCACCTGTCAAGATATGCGCGGTCGTGGCAGCACCCCGCAACACGACCTCTCCCTCTTTCTTTAATCACTTGAAATCCACTCACAAAGTGGTCTATGACCAAGAAATAAACGCTAAACGAACAAAAATACAAAGCCCCATCTAGTTACTGCCACCGCATACAGTCATCGATTCAGGACACTTTTTACAATGCGACCGCATATTCAACAGCTAACGAGCTCACAGATAAACATTAACAATAGGGATGGGCGCGAGTACTCGGGTACTCGAGCACTCGTTTATAACGTCAGTATTCGAGTAACGTTTCTGCTGTTCGGGTACTCGCCCCACTCCCCACCCCTTTAAAAATGGTATAGAAGATCTACGCACGCATCGTTATGTGGATCTGGCAGCAACCAGCAGCAAACTGCACGGCCGGGCGTCATGTCAGCCAGAATGTACAAGTACGTCATCCGCTTTGTTGCTTTCAAAATAAAACGCTTATTGTAACCTTATTTATTTTGAGTAATGCGTTACAGCCACAGTTTCACGCCATATAACATCACAACGAGTATTTTGATACAAGGTTTGCTGCTTCATTCATTGAAATACCTTTTCTCCTCCAATGTGCATCAATAAGCTATTTACTTTTGTTTAAGTAACATTATTTTGAAAGTTTTAACCGGAAGTTTTCCAGCTCTTCCCGAGCGAAAAAGGTGCCTGGAGATATTCTCCCGAATGAGAAGCACGCTTCTTCATATCGCACGCCCGATAAAACTCATTCAAAACGTTGCACTAGTTTACTGACTACACTGTCGTTTCCCATAACGTTAGTCACAAGAAATGTGGAGAAAGAATCACTTTTTGGGAGACAATCGCATCATGATGATCACTATTCAGCAACAATGGACATGTATTGGAAATCAAATGCCTTCGCTTGTTTCACAACTTGTCTGCTCCAAAGCGCTAATCCAACCATCGGAGATACTGTCTAAAGGTAGGCTTTAGATGTTAGCTTAGCGTCACCTAATATCACAGTCAGTCCCTCTCCTGACAAAAAATGCTCCAGGTAGCGCTTTTTCCATGCAAAAATGCAAACGTTATGTGTGAACAGCCCCCCACACAGCAAATTACCCCTGCTCAGTCATTACCATAGTAATCACACAGCCCGCTATCCCCGCGCGAGTACTCGAGCATTCGTTCATAATAGAAGGAGAGTACTCGACTATTTAAATTGCTTAAAATGCCCATCCCTAATTAAATATAGCCTATTATGAACCTAAACGACCTAAGTCGCTCTGGATAAAAGCATCTGCCAAATGAGTAATTTAATGTAATGTAAACGAACGTTACTAGCTTTCTCATTTGGTTAGATTTGAGGTTTAAGGACTACTAGTTCATGTTTACCAACATATTGAATGTAGATTTATAGTTGCAGTTGGTTGTTTCAGTTCACTGCAACATAGTAGGCCTACATATACTGTATATTTATTTTAGTTTTTATTTTATTTCTAAATCTTTGCACTTTTATTATTTATTTTCACTTATTTATTTTCAATTATATCTAAAATCCAAAGACATCCAATGTTAAATAAAAAGCCAGTATAAATGTTCAATAAATTCATGATGTTCTCAATGTCAATGAGTAATCGTGTTAAATAATCGTGATCTCAATATCAATCAAAATAATTGTGATTATGATTTTTGCCATAATCGTGCAGCCCTACGCGAGACCCATTCCTGGCTGTTCATTGGCTAATGAGTCTCGCATTTTGGTCTTCCGCTGATGCCACTCTCTCTTCCGGCATCCACTGAAACAGTCGCTCCAATGGGGAGCAGCTGTAGAGCAGGGGAGGGCTTATCCCAGTTGCCTGTTTCCGTGGCGCCAGACTCCTCTCACGGTAGGGAGGGGAGGCTGGCGAGCGAGACTATGTCTACACTGAACCTACCCGTCCCATGCAGCACTCCTGTCCACTTGTTTCATGTTATTTAATGGTAATTAGTATTGTTAATATGTCCTGCTTTTGAATTAAAGTGATGTTTAAGTTAATACATAAATACCGTCATTATAACGTATTTAGTAGTATACTTGCATATCACATAAGCCCCTTTTAGATTGGCCAAAAATCCCACTAATATCCACTAAGGCTGGCACGGATCAGAAAACCCACGGATCGGATCGCGTGACGGATTTTGAGCCACGGATCACGGATTTTTCGGATCAGCAAAAAAAATATATATATCAGATTTTTCTCTCAAAATTAGATTTTCGATTTGATTTTTTATTATAATTCTCTAACCATTTGTTGCCCTGCACAGCTCAAAAAATATGTTTTTCTCATAAGTGACACAATGTATGCTTTTACTCTGAATGCAGAACAACCCAACTTCCTGTTTTAGGTGGCACTGCTATGCCTAACTTCGTGGCTGTTGCTTGCTAACAACCTGCAGTCACTTGACACAGTTACAGACCAGACCAGGTGAGTCTGGAAATATAACGTTGATGCTACGTTAAGCTACTCAGTGGCCCCACGTGTTGTTTTGTTGTTATGTGTCCTAAGGCAACGTGCTTTTTCAGAGGTGTTGAAATAAGTTTGTGTGACGCTGTCTTTAGTAGCCACTAGCCACAGCCTTCAGAGAGACTTTACAGCGGTGACAAGGGATGAGGAAGCTCACTTGTGCTTGCCATGATGATGCCTGTCTGTGTCTGGCTGCCCTGCAGGCGTTCTCATACACTAACGTTAAACGTTAAATGAAACGAAAGGGGGGGGGGGTCCGCGGACCATTGACGTTCCGAACCGTGTTCCGAACCGTGGGGGCTGATCCGTACGGGTCACGGATTATCCGTGATCCGTGCCAGCCCTAATATCCACTATTATATCAAACTATTGGCATTTTCTTTGGTCTAATCAGTTAGCTAGGGCTGGGGCACGTGGTAAGCGCGTGAGCAGCGCTTGCCAGTGCAATGCATTGTGGTCCAGTACGACAATCACAACTAGGCTAGTAGTTTTGTAAAGCCCGCGACGACAATGACACACATCAATGCATAATATTAGCTTGCTTCATAAGCTTTTTTCTGAAACGGCCAAGAGATCAGCTAAACGTTAGTTTCTCCCCAGACTCAAATATTGCGTTGAATCGCTGCGCTCTGCATACTATATACGTAGATGAGTCTGTGCCATTTCACAGCCACAGCTGGTATTTGAGGGCAGGTCGAGGGGGGGGGGGGGGGGTTAAAATTGAATGAGTGACAGGTTGTAGCACCAATGAGAGAGTGGATCGAAAAATGGGCTGCGCCTCCCGTGCCGTCACTGATCGCAAAATCGTTACTGATTGGTGAAGGGTGAATCCACCACTCGCCAATCACTGGCCAAGTGAACGGTTCACTTCCTAGACCAGCTGGCTGAGAGGAGTGTCACAGACCCAGAGAGAGATCTGCAGCATGCAGTACCATAAGCCATTTTCACACATGAACTCCGGATCAGGTGAGGGTTGCTTCCCACTGAGCCTGCCCCGGATGATACGTGAAGTGTACCCTTTCAGACATGAGGCATGTTGCTTTCACACATGAGTAGCACCTCTGCAGAGTTTGTAAAGTAGAGACGGGGCGGGGGCGGGGGTGGGGGGAATTTGGGCATGACCACACAATGGGGAGTTGTGAAAACTAAAAATACATAATGGGCGATAACTGCCTAACGTTCACGGCATATAATCGTTTGCGCATTTAAACAACCCTACAACTCACGCCATGCATCGATTTCCTCGAGTCTCAAGCACTACAAAGAAAACAGGTCTTTGCTATGTTCAGTCCTAAAATGCATCAAACCTACTACTAGAATTATACAGAATACAGGAAGCTAGACGTTTTTTTTACCTTCAAAATAAAATAAATGTTGTATTACTTAGTAACAAAAAATCTGAATGGTCGACTCACTACGGGTTAAAATTGACTTTTCGAAGGGAGCAGATATTCTTCCAGTTTATCTCTGTTCTGTATCTTTCGAAACACACACAAAAAAACATTACACGTGCATTTACTTTATTTAATTGCCATTATTTCGAAGGTTATACCTGGAAGTTTTCGTTTTATACTGCCTGACTTGACGCTACTTGGAATTTGCGGTTCTGCCCTTGAATCTTCACAAACGCTGTGTAAATGTTAAATCAAAGGCATCATGAACGCAACCAGATCCAGATACCCTACCTAGCGATGTCCAATAGTGGGAAGCGGGACGACCCTCGTGTCCAAAAATGCTCATTAAATGTGTGTGCTGTGCGAAGCTATGGAGAAATGAAATCAGATCCATGAGCATTTCAATCCAGCAACATGTTGGCTGACGCACACGGAGGAGGTTTGAGCTTCATTTGAAAAAACTGAGACGGCATGATGTTTTTTTGCTCGCTCATTCACATCGACTATATAATAATAATCTGTCACACTGGCTTTCTGCCTCTGTCCTCATGCACTCACTGAGCTGGCTACTTCACGGAGCTCTGGAGGGGGGGGGGGGGGAACAATCTGCCCCTGATACTAGGGCTGGGGGTACACTTACCTGCGGGTAGGAGGAGGATTGCGGGAGCGCGCATAGCTCACCAAAACGTGTTCGCACATACACCACCATCCGGATGCCCTCTAGATGACTCCCGAATTCCAAGGCATGTGTGAAAGTGGCTATAGTGTATCAGTGTAAGAACTCTCATGGGTCTCTGGCTCTGGCATTGAGACTAGCTAAACGTTAGCTTGCCTCGTTTTCTTATGTGGAGAGGCAGCCACACCAAACTCCATTCATCTGGCAACTAAATGTGCCCTGCCTATTAGGGCTGCACGATAAATCGATTTTGAATCGTAATCGAATTATTTAGTTGGGACGATGTTAAAAAAATTAAAATCGTCAAATCGATTTTCACTTTTACTAGGGTAATTACAGTACGGCGGCTCTCTCTCAAGTATGCGTGCTGCTTCCTCGCTCGTCCCTAGAGCCACGAAACACACACACGAACATAGGCGTTATCACCGGACGGTGAAATGTTGCCTTTAGGACACAACAACAAAATAACACGTGAGGCCACCGAGTAGCTTACAGCGTCTGGCTGCAACATTACCACTCACCCGGTCTGTCTGGATTTCCTCCTACTGCAGTTCCCCGCATACCTGTTGTGGCTTTGTATTCTAGTATAGATATAACTCAGAGCGCGGGTGGTCACTTAGAGCAGTGCTGACCAATTTGGGGCCCGTGGGCCAAGTTTGGCCCGCGCTCTGTTTGTTTTGGCCCGCCACGGATTTGGGGGAAAAAAATCCCCCTCCCCCGATTTTGTATCCAATTTTTATCCCCCATTAGTGCTAATTTAATTTATTTATCCTGGTTGCTAGAGACATGGGCAAACCAGTCACCTTACAGTAGTTTTTTTTAAAGACAAGAAATAGGGCTCTTATAAGAGTGGTTGTGTCTGCCCTATTGTGTGTGTGTGTGTGTGTGTGTGTGTGTGTGTGTGTGTGTGTGTGTGTGTGTGTGTGTGTGTGTGTGTGTGTGTGTGTGTGTTTGTGTGTCACATTTTCACTCCTGAGCTTGCATCCCTGCAAATTGTCATGGCAAATTGTTTACAAAAGATGGACAATAAAGCTGATTTTCAAAGTACCTTGAGGATTTTTCAAGTTGTGAATTAAGTCAAATTTCTCTCTTGATTACAAAGGTGGAAATTCAACTGTTTTTAACTGGGTGTTTACTGATTAAATGTTTAAGCTCCCCACAAATGCAGATGTTTTTTTAAATATATGTAACCAATTGCAAATTATTACAATTACCAAACAGATAAAAAGTAGATTATTATATTGAAATGTTATTTTAGATTTAGAATGTTAATTTTCTATAAAACACAATACATTTTAATGTGATTCCACAACGTTTATTTTTGGCCCTCGGCCCTCCACCCAGATTGAGTTTTGGCCCTTCATGGGAAAGAATTTGGGCACCCCTGCTCTAGAGACACTGCTAATATAATTATGTCACGGAGGCAGACTTGATATGCAACATAGGCTTTAATGTGGAACACACACACTACAGCAGGGGTGGGCAATTTTTTTCCCTGAGGGCCAATACTGACTTACATCAACTAAGCGAAGGGCCACACAGAGATTATACCTGCCAACACTCGCGGGAGTCTCCCTATTCTTAACCCTCTCTCCCATTGTGATTGGTAATTTCTTGTTCATCTCCTGATATAACAGTGATACAAATCCAATGGCTGTAGCAGATGAGATTTATTAAAGGGCCCATATTTGTAATTTAATATAATGTATTATTATTTTATTGTTGGGCTCCACTAGAGTAACTTATTGCATCATTCATAGTTGAAAAAACTCATTGTTTATCTTGTACTGGCTCTCACTGCCCCCTTCAGTTCACCCTCTGTCTGAAACGCTCTGTTTTAGGTCCTGTCCCTGAACCCCCACCCTCCGGAAAATACTCCAGGAGGGCAGCGCGAGGAGTTTTTGTGTTTGCAAACCTCTGCCCAGAGAGCTAGCGCTGTAGAAGCGAGACTTTCTATCTGTCTGTCTGTCTGTCTATCTATCTATCTAGATAGATAACGCTAGATAGATAGATAGATAGACAGACAGACAGTACGTGATGCCCTGCTCGGCCAGCCGCCGAAGGAAATGTCCCGGCACAGCCTGGGCCGAGCGGAGCTGTAGATAGCTAGGGGGATGTTGATATATCAATTGATAGCCTTGCTTGTTACGTCCAAGTCACGTTTGTTATTCAATTAAATTAAATTTTATTAGGGATGCACCGATCGATCGGCACGTGACCGGAAATGGCCGATTTTCACGTGATCGGCCTCGATCGGTGATCTGCGCCGGTCACTCTAAATAGCCGATTCTGTGAGCCGATTTTCACATGACGTGCGCGCAACCCAAAGCATCGAGACAGGCACCCAGCCACCACACCACACACGCCAGCATACCTTCCTCGTTGTGGATTTTTTTCACCGTCAGTGAAGTAGACAAATCTCGCAGTTTGTCACACATGCAAGTCGAAAATAAGCCGTGGAGACAGAGATGCGGCCGAGTCCCGCTCGGCTGGAGTCCAGTCTGAGCGGCTCGCTTCACCTCACTGGCCCCCCTCTCTCTGCTCTCTCTCCCCGGGAAGCAGTGCTGCTGCACCCAGCCACAGCGCACAGCCGGCTTGGCGAGGTGAACGTGAGCATTGTGTCCAGTATAACCATTCCCCGACCTGCTTTTCCATTCCACATCAGCGCTGCTGCCTCAGCCTGTCAAGTCATGTTGTAACGTTGATACAGGAGAGACTATTTGTTTCGTATTGCAAATAGAACGACATGAGAACGACGGACATAATAATAAAAATGCATCGGACTCACAAGTGTGCAAGGATTTCTGTGCGTGACAATATTTTTTTGGATGGCAGATAAAAATACGCATACCAAACTTCGGACTGTGTGTAAACTCCGCGTGATATTCAGACTGAAGATCGTTACTGTAACTCATAAACTCATTTCCCCTCCCAAGAGGACTGGTCTGGAGCCAGTCTATAAACTCCTTGTCCATGGATCATTTTGATGTTCTGTTGCACCTGTTTTCTTTTGGAAAAGTAAATACATGATAGCTGTGGGATATAGGCTATTGGATTTAATACAATTTTTGTATTCATTGTATTTGCACAAAAAAGCTCTGTCCAGTAGCCTAACCTGGAACACTTTTATTTTGAGATGTGTTTGAGTGAGATGGTCCTACTTCATGCAAATGATAAGAATTGTTTATTTGTTTATTTGGATCCCCATTAGATGTAAGAATTGTTCTATGAATCTTAATTTTCAAACAAAGTTACAAAAACGTTTGTGTAAGCTGTCAATTGTTGTTTTTAGAAAAAAAAATCGGAATCGGCAAAAATCGGTATCGGCAAGTCAGACTATTCAAAAATCGGAATCGGCCAAGAAAATGGCAATCGGTGCATCCCTAAATTTTATTGTTGTCCACAATGTGGAAATTTGTCTTTGGCTTCACAGGTTTGCTTGCACACATGAAAAGTACAGTACACAGACACAGTACACAGCACAGAAATGATAGGGTACATATTACAACATATAACAAGACAACAGGACAACAGCACATTACAGACAGCGATAACAGACATGGTTCTGATGTGGATGAGTCTGACGTTTATGAATTTAGCAGATTTATTGCGTTTGGTATGAAAGATTTTTTATAGATGTTCTTGGTTGCTGCAGGAACTCTATAGCGTCGTCCCGAGGGCAGTTTTGTGAACTCATTAAAAAGGGGATGTACAGGGTCAGACACAATTTGTCTGGCTTTTCGTGCCACCCGTGTTTTATAAATACATCCAAGTTGTTCTTGTTCTTTCCCAATAATTTTACTTGCCATGTTTGTAATTCGGGACAATCTATTTCTGTTCTTAGCTCCTAGATTCCCATACCATGTACACATGTCAAAGGTCAAAATACTTTCAATAAGGCTCCTGTAGACAGTCTCCAGAATAGCTTTGCTTATTTTGTATGAATCCAATTTCCTGATTAGATACAAACGCTGCATCGCTTTCTTAAAGATGTATTCTGTGTTGGCTGTGAAACTTAGATTGCAGTCAAACATGGTTCCTAAGTATTTAAACTCCTCTACTGTTTCAACAGGCTGCTCATCAATCAAAACGGATGTAAAGTCTTGACCTGCGTTGCGGTGACTCGCAATGACCAGCTCCCTAGTTTTAGCTCCATTAATATAAAGGGCACTGTCTTCACACCATTTAATAAGTTCTTCAATGTGGTGGAAGTATGTAGATTCATTAACTGTGTCCCCTGCCTTCATAAGGCCAACTAACACCATATCATCAGCATATTTATACAATTGGCAGATTGCATTCATAATTTGTATTGCATTTGTGTACAAGGAAAATAAAATGGCAGAAAGGACGCAACCTTGTGGTGCTCCTGTATTCAGGATAACTGTCTCAGAGGTGATGCCACTGAACCTCACTCTCTGTGGTCGATCTGAGAGGAACTCTTTAATCCACTGTGTGATGTGGCAATTTGTGTTGATGTCACAAAGGCTTTTAATCAAAATGTGTTTCTGCATACAGTTGAATGCAGAACTGAAATCTATAAATAAAAGTCTAGCAAAACTGTTAGGCTGCTGTAGATGCTTGCTGATAGTGTTCATTAGTGTCAGCGTTGCGTCTCCAGTACTACGGCCCCTTTTATACGCAAATTGAAATGGGTCAAGCCATTCGCTGAGAGAGGATGAAAGGTGATTGACTATGACCCTTTCCATACATTTAGATAAAATGCTGGTTAGCGCAACCGGTCTAAAATCATTGAGCTCTGTGGCTCTGGGCTTCTTAGGGACAGGAATAATGTTGGATAGTTTCCATGATTTGGGAACAGAATGATTATTCAATAATAACTGAAACAGCTTTGTAAAGACGGCTGTGAGCTGAAACCTGCATGATTTGATCATCCTGCCCCTCAGTCCATCAGGGCCAGGTGCCTTGCTGGGCTTTATTCTATTTAGGCTGGCAGCTACTTCTGCCTCTGTCAGTACAATTGTAGAGTGATCGGTGGTGTTATTTAGTATATCAAAATTATCTGTGTCACAGGGAGTGATATAAAATCTAGAGTAAAAATGATTGAGGTCGTTAGCAAACGATACATCTTTATTCTTTAAAGCATCTTGTTTTTTCCCCTCCCTACCCATCATGACATTCAGTCCATTCCAGGCTTCCCTGGCATTGCCGGAACACAGCTGCCTCTCTACCTTCACTTTGTATTTCATCCTGTTCTTTTGATTAACTAAGATTGATCTTAGTTCATTTCTCTTCTGCTTAACTAGTTCCAGATCCCCATTAATGAAAGCAGTTCTCCTCTCCCTAATACATTGTCGCATTTCTGCAGAGGCCTCTAATTTGTTATTAGGATACACTCTGATAGTTTTCTGAATAGTGACATTAGCCTCACAAAATTTCATATATTCAGTTAGAGTTTCAGTCAGTTCATCAGTGTTAATACAGCAATCGAAAAACAGCTGCCATTCGGTTTCATCAAAGCAGTCTTGCAGCATCTCTTCACTCCTTGCATCCCATAGCTGGATGTTCTTAATAATAGGTTGCTCTCGTTTCACTTTAGCTCTATATTTTGGGAGCAGGTGGATCACATTATGATCGGACTTTCCTAGTGGCGCCCGACATAGCGCTCTGTAAGTGTCTGGTATGTTGCCAAAACATTGGTCAAGGATGCGTGTGTGTCTCGTCGGACAATCAATGTATTGATGGAGTGTGGGGAGTTGATTGGCTAGATCACAGTTGTTAAAGTCCCCGAGAATTAGCACTGGCTGGTCTGGTGACCGTGAGAGTGCAGTGTTATAGCTTTCAGCTATCCTACCTGCAGCCTCTTGATGTTTCGGTCCAGGTACATATGTCAGGATAATTGTGATCTGCCCAAACTCTCGTGGCAGAATGGCCTGAATGACACTGTCAGAATTTCATAGTCCGGGGTGCAAATCTGCTCATGAATGTGCATCTGTGTGGCCCATTTATTGTCCATGAATATACATAATCCTCCTCCGACCGATTTCTTTGACAGGTGCTCGTCTCTATCCGCCCTTATCGTTGTATATCCATCAACGGAGACGATTGTCTCTGGCTTCAGCCATGTCTCTGTTAGGCAAATGAGATTACACCGTTTGAAGTCTGTTTCATACATCAGTCTCGCTGTTAACTCCTCAATTTTGTTGTTAAGAGATCGCACATTTGACAAAGTGATGGCGGGGAGGGGAAATATGGAGCCGCGTCTTCTCAATCTCTCCCGCACACCCCCTCTCGAACCTCTGATCTTTCTTTTGGTTCTCGGATTTTTCCCTCGCCGTTTTTGTCTCAGGATCTCTGTGCAGTCCACGGGAATGTGATGTTTGAAGCTGCCGGCTTGGGTTTGAAGCGTCAACAGCAGAGGAGGTTTTTCCATTGAGGCATAGGAGGATGGTCCTCCTCTATTAGATTGAGGATTTTATATAAAAAAAAATATATATAAAAAAAAAAAAAAATTTATTTTTATTTTTATATTTTTCATTTTTCATATTTTTTTTAATAATAAAATATCAATCAAATGTGTTTTTTCTTATGTGCAGACGCTCATTTTTTCATTCATTATAGCTCCCCATGCAGACGAGTCACTCTGGCCCTGGTCCCGGCATGGAGGAGGAGATTAAAAAAACATTCACCCTGTGGGCGTTTATTTATTTGCCCTAGGATGTCGGGAAGGGGGGGTAAATAACGCTCCAAAGTTGATAACTAAACAAGTAGTGCAGCACTGTGCACAAGAAAGACACACTCTCGTTCCAGATGCAATTAAGTGTAATTTAACGCTATTTGACAACAGTTTCGGCCATAGACTTTGTCAAGTATTATACAAACAGTGCAAGACAGCCATTATAAAGACAGGTTAGCTGATTGAATGGACAACACCTGTCTTGTGAAAGCACACCTGAGTGTGAGACATCATAGGATGAGTCATGCAATAATAGGCTACATTTTCGGTACTGGCGCAGATTAATCAAAACATTGATGTCACAGGTAGGCTGTATACCATAATATATCATGAATCTATGTGAATAAATAGATTTATATAAATAGTAATCACAGCCTAATGCATAGAGATAAATCCTGAAACCTTCTCGCAACAGTTCTAGCCTAAGCCAGTGGTTTTCAAAGTGGGGTCCCCAGCAAAAAGGGGGGATAATCTATTTTCACTATAATTCCATGCCATCCATAAGTAACAGAATCTAAGATAGTGTAGAAGTGAGTAACTAGGCTAATTATAACCATAACAGCACAAATAATTGACAAAAATCTCGAAATAAATATACAGTATTTACTCTGAGAAATGAAATAATGAGAAAAGGAACAATTATTGATGGTTAAAACTGAATAATGACATCACAACAGTCTAATCCTAATGCTAATTTAAAATGAGATTTGGGCGTTTTGGGCAAAAACTGCTTGTGGGTGAGAGTATCAGCAGCAGAGCAGATGTCATATTTTCCCTGGGACCGCCTCAGGTGCCAGGTGCTGTTCCGTCCTGTAGTCCTCTCACTGGGTGCTAATGCAATGCTCCTCACTGGGTGGAAAGCTAAGAGGCTTGACAGCATGGGAAACATGGCAAATACACACACACACATGCGCGCGCGCGCACTAGTGAAAAAAAAAGCCCAATTTTTTTTTTTTTTTCAAAAAAAGGGACTAGCTTCCTCCCCTGTTTTCAAGCTCACCGGCCACCACTGGTCAACAGCTGATCTCTGGTGTACGTCAGAACGCCGGCGTCGTGTCCATGTGTTGAGACACCGCTCGCCGAAAACAGTAGCAGCGCGATATAAATCGCAATCCAGACATTATGAAGTTCCATATTGCAAGAGTGATTGTCCGTTATTCTCACAAGGTTAAACACAACGATAATTAGACAGGACTAACATTAAACAAACAAGCAAACCACGACGTGAAGCACTGGGTCAGCGTGAGCACCACGCCCCGGAAGTATATGCAGACCATAGACCGATGGTCAAATTCATTTTGACAATCCCTTGCTCGTTTATATAATTGTTTTACAGCTCCCCGGAGAGCTTCACACTATTGTCGTCACATTCAAGCCACAAAACTACAGCTAATGTAGCTAGTTAACTAACTTCCCAAATGCTTGTGACTATAAGTGTGCCTCTCCTAGTAAAGGCTACACGGACCAAACCAAAATGAGGACTTGGAGAAGTCAGCAAGTTGGACTAACGTTACAAGTTCTGAAAATGTGTGCCTTCGTCATTCATCGGTTGTTCATGTCTATGAAAGGCAGCTGTGCTGCTAGGCTAATAGCAAGTGCTAACGTTACCCAGCCGGCGGTAAGTAACGTTAGCGCTTCCTAGCTCATAGGTACAACCGATGCTGGAATGAGACACATATTTTCAGAACTTACCACTTCAGTCCTACATCCTGGCTCACTTCCAAGTCGTTTCCTTGTTTTTGTGCTCTGAAATCCGTTATTCCATGAGACTACTGTTGTAGACAGCCAGGTTGGAGAGAGCCTGGTGACGCGGGTTAGGTTGACAAGTTGGCAGTATACTGGAGCAGTCAGAACAGGGAAGGGAGGGGCAGGGGGGACGGGTGAAGGCTATGGCGCACGCGCACTGCCGGGCCGGGCTAGGCTTGTCATCACCATGGTAACAAGTCTTACCTGACGTCACTAGAACTATTGCTCTCGCACAAATCGGCACAAATCCATGTCCTCTTGTCTAGGAGACTTCATGGGGGGGGGGGGGTTCATGGGGGTAACATTAACACTTTCACCTATTTATTTGAAGCTTAGCCCATGTTTAATATGACCATCCAAGATTGTAACAACATAGATACAAAATTAAGAAATGCATAATATGGCCCCTTTAACATAATTCTGCCTTTTATTGAGTTTTTGCTTTTGGGGTCATTTTGTTTTTCTTTGAGTCCGGCCCTGGGGCCGCATTTTGCCCCAGGGCCGCACGAAATGACTCTAGAACAGTCATTTCTTACACATGAGATTACTATTTGCCTTTTAGTCATAAAGATTATTGAAAGATAAGAGATGTTTTTTTGTTGCAATTCCATCGCGGGCCACACAGGGGGAGCCCAACAAATGGTTAGAGAAGTATAATAGTATTAAAAATCTAATCGAAGTCGAAAATCTAATCTTCAGACAAAATATTTGACTGGTAGTCTAAGGTAGGGCTGTTTGATTTTGCGTAAAAAATTAAATTGATGATTTTCTCTCTGAAAACTCGATTTTCGATTTCGATTTCGATTTTTTTATACTATTATACTTCTCTAAACATTTGTTGCCTTGCAGAGCTCTTTTTTTCCTCTTTTTTTCCATAAGTGACAAATTACGCTTTTACTCTGAGTCCTCTCTGAACTTCCCTACAGCTGTGCAACAGTCTCTGACACTGGGGACAATTGTTGCCAAAAAACTAATTTTGAAGGAATGGAAGTCCCCCTCTTCACCTCCTTTTCAATTGTGGTTGATGGACATGATCTCTGTTATACGGATGGAGAGGCTCAGGTTCCTGAGAACCAACTCACTTAGAAAATGTCTAACGATCTGGGACCCGTTTCTAGCCTACCTCGATGAGGTTAGAGGTGATGGGTGACTCGCCTGGTTGAGAGATTTTTTAGCTGTTTGTGTTGATAACTGACTTTGCTGAGTCTGCTCTGCTGTGCCCATATACGTCTTTTAGTTTCAGAGCTGCAAATGTCATGGGCTACTTCTGCAGTGTTTATAGAGGACACAATAAGTTAAGTCGTGTGTCAGTGACAGTGGTTTGCAGCACTTGAGGAATCCGTGAGTTTGCTTGTTTCATTCGTTGATATAAGCGATTGCCCGAACGATTAATTAATGAATAGGCTTCGTGAACGTTAGCGCATGTGCGGGGGGTGGGGGGGCTTTGTTGGGACCTGTGCGTGTGCAGGTGCATGTTCCCCATATAGGTGCGTTCCCCCATGTTGAGTTATACGTCTTTGCAGCACGTTGCATCCGGGAGTAAAATGATACGATGGAGAGAGATGATATCTTTAGCCTTTATGGCGTAGTTTATTTAATCGCTGTTGGTCACAAGCATCTAGCTGTCAGTGCTACAGCTCCACACTGAATAACAAGCCCGGCATTTTTCTTCTTCGGGCACCGGAAGGAAGTGGCACGGAGGTACACACTACCAATGTACAATAGCGCCTCACTGTGGCGTTAACCCTTCACATAGCCAGTAAACACTGAACACTAGTACAGAACTGTGGACATATCTGTCATTGACATTTAACACCCCACTTCTCTAGATAGCACTACACCTCTGGTTCTGACGTGTTTCACGTCAGGAATTTTATTCGTTGGTGATTTTTTGTTAGAGCGGTCAATGCCATTTTTTCACCAGATATGCAGTTATCCAAGACACATCCAAGATATTTAATGTTGTCAGTGCCCTTGAGTGTACAGTCTCCTATTTTCACAGCAAAACCCGGTGACCTTGCTAGTCTGATTTTGCTGCCAAACAGGATGGCCTCAGACTTGCCTGTGTGGAGGGACAGTCTGTTAGCCGAGAGCCATTCACATGCTCTCACCAGCTCAGGACCCAGAGTGTCCTCCACTACAGATTTGTCTCTGTGTGAGACCATTAACACGGAGTCATCTGCATACAGAAACAGGTTACAGGAGACAGCAGCATTCATTCTCAGTAAACTCACGAGCAGCGATGAGGCCTTTCTTTTGGGAGCAGAGGGGCCAGCCTCCTCCATAGAGACACTGCGGAGCGCATCATCATTCAGAAACCACGCCCAAAACGGGGGGAAACATCCCACCCCCCCAATCCTGGCTTTCTCCTATGTTCTCATACGTGGTCGCGTGTTGCACACAAAGATCATATATACGGAAGATGAACACTCCAACTTACTTCCTTGACAGCTAGATCCACATTTTTCTTCTCGCCAATTCTCAATGGCCTTGTTTTGCTCGGGAGTGCAAAAAAACCTTGAATTTGCTAATTTTACATTTGTTGTCAATGCAGCCCACCACACAACAGCTTCTATGTTTAATTCAAGGAAAATGACACTGGTGTATGGGAGTGAATGGAGAGCTTTCCCCCGTGATGGGCGTGGCCTATTTCATGCAGTGTCTCTATGGGCAGCCCTTCTTCCTCTTCCAGTTCTTCTGTCCCCCCTTGTGCTTCATTCTGTGTTTGAACAAAATAATAGAAAATAGCATTAAATAAACCAGCAGTTAGCACTTTCTCAGTCAATGCAACAGCTCACATATAGGATAACTATATGTAACTTAAAAAAAAATCTAATTCTTATAAAATGTTTACTCATTGTAGCTACAATAATATTTTTATGACCATTTCAATTTTATAAGTTTTACATGAAACATGGTTAAATTACCTGGAAGGATACAGCCTCCTCAGTCACTCCTCTGTAGACGTCCAATCTCTCTGTGAGAAAAAGCAGTCCCTTAAAATGGGGATCCAGGGCAGAGGCTGTATGAAGGATCTTCTTCTCTCTGTTGTACCTCTTGAGCAGATCTGTTCTGATGGCAAACTTCATTTCACGGATCATGGGTGAGTCTCCGATGGTGTCTGCCATGTCCTGGAGCAGTTGTGCATTCAGTGGAGCAATGAGACACACTGTTGGATTGCTCTCTTCTCACCTCTGGAGACAGCAAGGTGGCACATATCGCAGGTTGTTGTTTATAAGAACCTCTCCATCATGTCATATGCGCTGTTCCACCTTGTGGCAATATCAGTTATTAGTTTATGCTGGGCCACCAGTGAGTCTGACGTCCCTGATGCACTTGCAGGAAGTGACTTGCTGTAGTGCTGCAGTGGAAGAATTTTGATGTCTGTCTGATTTCGCCCAGAACCCTGGAGATCATGGTCACTTTAAGAGCATGGTCACTTTAAGAGCATGGTCACTTTAAGCACCCGCTGTGATGCGAGATTCAGTGTATGGGTGAAGCATTTTACGTGAGGGAATTGTCCCACTTGAGCTGCAACTATCATGTTAGAGGCGTTGTCTGTCACCAGCACTACATCTTTCTCTGATAGCTGCCATTCCTCCATGACACCAGACAGTAGCTCTGCCAGATGAGCGGCTCATTAACGGCTGTCGTTTGCAGCACATGCGACACAATCTGCCAGTAACGTAATGTGCCGTTACTGTTGGATGAGGCTCTGTACTTTTCTTTTATTTCCTCCCCCCCCCCCTCTCTCACAGGTATTTTGTATCTGTATTTGTATCTTGTGTTGAGTATCACTGGGTAAAGCACACACCCATGTCATCTATGGAATGTATGTTAATTTGTATGTATGTAGGTATGTTTATACATATGTCATGTCTCTATTATATATACAAAAAAGAAAAATGGTCATCACTACAAGATAATATGGGCAAGAGGTACGAAAATACATGACAATAAAAAGTATTAAAAAAAGATAAGACTCTGGCGACAGAAGTCCAGGAATCACATGTTACAGTATGGCTACTCGACTAGCTTTACCTGGGCTGTGGTTTCTCAGTGCAGGTATAGCAGTATCAGTAAAGGGGCCCCGTGTTGGGAGTGTATACTGTGGCTCGAGGGTCTTCAACAGGTGGCGAAATCCAATGTTCTCCACGACGCAATAAGGCCGTAAATCCTTAGCTATGAAAGCTGCACAAGATCGGGTGATTTTTCTCGCTCTCTGAGAGCTGGATGGCAGCGAAGGCATTAATTCTTGGCTGGGCTGGGTCCGCTGTTTTCTTTGCCTCTGTGATTTTAGCAGGCCCTTCGGTTGAAAATGGCTAACGTGGTTCCTCAAGTTAGTTGTATTTCCAAAGTATTTGATTTTTGTGTTGCAGTCTTTACACACAGCGTGCGTCTTGTCCAGTTTGCGCTTCCCAGAAAGTTCATGAAATCCAAAATGTGCCCAGATGTCCGCTTTCAAAACATTGGGTGCATTTTTTATCACTTTGTTGCCCTCGTCTCCGTGCTCATCTCGCTCCGCCATGTTTGTTTGACTGACTTTGCGCCTGCGTTCTGGCCCGTTCACCCATAATTCATTGCGACGTTGCTCCTGGAAGCTATTTTGAACTTCACAACTTTATTGTTCAGCCGAACAATAAACCGAACCGATTGGCCACTGATCTAAATAAGCTCGCGGCTCAACGTTACATAATAATAATAATAATAATAATATTTTCTCCCCTTGCTCCACCAGAAACATCTCTTAAGTGTACAGTAGGGCGCAGCTTCTATTCTAGATTATTTTTGCAACGTCTTATGATAGTAAATTAGTTCAAATCGCCTAAAATATCGCTGTAGAAAAGCCATTTGGAGATCACTTCCTTCAATCGGCAATATACGATTTGATCGCAAATCGGCTCATCCCTAAATAGCACATAGCCTAAAATGTTAACGTGATTAATCGATCATTGATTAACCCTTAACCTTGCTGTGTCTCATCTCTCCTCCTTGCAGGCAGCAGTGATGAGGGTGCCCACTGTTAAACTGCAGCAACTGGCCCTCTTCACCACCGTGCTGACGGGAGCAGGGGTCGGCACCATGTACTACCTGATGCAGAGTGAGTTCACGTGTGTGTGTGTGTGTGTGTGTGTGTGTGTGTCTGTGTGTGTGTGTGTGTGTGTGGGGGGGGGGGGGGGTCAGCACCATGTACTACCTGATGCAGAGTGAGTTCACATTTCATTTCATTTCATTTATTTATTTGTTCCGATCATGATATTTCATACACCAATAATTGCAATTCAATGTTTCCACATTTCATGGTCGGAAAGGAGCAGGAAGAAGAAAAACTTATATTACCTGCCCCCTATTCTTAACTTAAATTAACAAAAACAAAAATGGACTGCCGAATCCTACTACAACATTTCAATAAGACAGCACATTTATACTCACATGGGAAGAAATACAAATAAGGTTATGATCCATGAGATTGAGAAAAAAAAAAGTACCTCAAAAGTTTGAAACAAAATTTACCTCGAAAGAACTATGATCAGACATTATCATATTGCCTAAATACTCTTTGTTTATACAATTTTTTGAACTGAAAAACACTTAAATCAGCCTTTAAATCATTTGATAAGGAATTCCACAGTTTGACACCAGTAACTGAAACACACATCTGTTTTAAAGTGGTCCGTGCGAACTGATGCTTAAAATTATATTTTCTTCTACTGTCCTCGTCCCCTGAACAAAAAACAAACAACCTTTGCAAATTTGCCGGCAGAACTCTGTTTTTTGCTTTGTACAAAACTAACAGTGTCTGTAAATCAATTAAATCTTTAAATTTGATTAATCCAGAATTAATGAACAGTCTGTTAGTATGTTCTCTTGAGTCTACATTATGGATGATTCTTAATGCCCTTTTCTGTAAAATAAACAATGGCTTGATGTTACTTGAATATGTATTGCCCCACACTTCCACACCATAAGAAAAATAAGGCAAAATAATTGAACAGTACAAAATTCTCATTGATTTATAATCCAACACGTATTTTGCTCTGTTCAATACAGAAATATTCCTGGACAACTTTGTTTTAATGTATGCAATGTGAGATTTCCAGGTTAATTTATCATCCATTATGACACCCAAAAATCGAAATTCCGACACTCTTTCAATGTGAGCTCCATTTATGGTCAAAGAAACATTTTCATATTTTTTTCTGTTTGCAAAAACCATAAACTTGTGTGTGTGTGTGTGTGTGTGTGTCTGTGTGTGTGTGTGTGTGGGTGTGTGTGTGTGTGTGTGGGGGGGGGGGGGTCAGCACCATGTACTACCTGATGCAGAGTGAGTTCACGTGTGTGTGTGTGTGTGTGTGTGTGTGTGGGGGGGGGGGGGTCGGCACCATGTACTACCTGATGCAGAGTGAGTTCACGTGTGTGTGTGTGTGTGTGCGTGTGTGTGTGTGTGTGTGTGTGTGTGTGTGTGTGTGTGTGGGGCGGGGGGGGTCGGCACCATGTACTACCTGATGCAGAGTGAGTTCACGCGTGTGTGTGTGTGTGTGTGTGTGTGTGTGGGGGGGGGGGGGGTCAGCACCATGTACTACCTGATGCAGAGTGAGTTCACGTGTGTGTGTGGGGGCACCATGTACTACATTACATTGGTGCACTGGTGGAGGAGCGAAGGGAGCGCTGAGAGGTTTGGAACCTGACCATAGATTGCAGGTACAGGGGAGCTGACTGGTGTACTGCCCTGTAGGCCAGTACCAGTGTCTTGAATTTGATGCGAGCCGAGATGGGAAGCCAGTGGAGGTCCTGGAAGAGGGGAGTGACATGAGAGAATTTGGGTTGGTTGAATACCAGACGGGCTGCAGCGTTCTGAATGAGCGGAAGCGGTCGGATGTCGGTGGCAGGTAGGCCGGCCAGGAGCACGTTGCAGTAGTCCAGGCGAGAGATGATAAGTGACTGGACCAGGAGTTGAGTCGCTTCTCTTGTGAGAAAGGGACGGATTTTGCGGATGTTGTAGAGGGAGAACCTACAGGAGCGTGCTGTCGCAGCTATGTTGGCTGAGCAAGACAGCTGGTTGTCAAGGATCACCCCAAGGTTCTTAGCTGTTTGGGAGGGAAGTACAGTGGTGTTGTCAATGGAGATGGAGAGATCTGCGAGAGGGCAGTCTTACCTGATGCAGAGTGAGTCCACATGTGTGTATGGGGGGGGGTTAGCACCATGTACTACCTGATGCACCATGGCATGCTACTTTATTATTGTATACAGTTGTATGCAATTTACGAAATAAAATTTATGATTTTTCTAAAAAGGAAACACTGTAGTTGTTCATTTTAAGAGACATGTCTTATTTCCCCTTGTATAATTACTGTTGCACTTTAATAAGGCAAAAGTATTTCTTATCCGATTACTCAATTAATTGATGGATTAATCGGTAGAATACTCTATTACTAAAATAATCAATAGCTGCAGCCCTAGATTTGAAGCAGGAGAGTGCTGAACCAGTTATGCCAATGCAGGATTGTAGGCGACTGAGGAGGATGGAGTGGTTAACACATTGAGTGCCACAGCGCTTCAGTAAAATTGTCTGCAGCCTGTGCCAGATTCACTTCCATTCAGTTGAAAACAGCTATAGAATTTTTTCTATTAGGGCTATATTGACAGGGCTGGACTTTAATGAAACATTGAACACTCCTGCTTCTTCCAAAGAAGAAATTTTGTTTCTAGACAGTTCCATTATGAAATGACAGCCTCTGAAAAAAGTGCACTTTCAAGGGTTTTCTGTCGTTTTTTTTTTACTTTCCAAGATATAGTCACTTTTATGAATACCTTTTGCACTCTAATTTTGAGCACATTCACTGACTCTGGCTGGTGTTTTCTGATGTGGTGGCGTGGTGTGGTTTCTGTGCAGCCTGCGTGCCCCCCCCCCCCCCTCTCCCCCCCCCCCCCCCCCCCCCTCCACCTCTGAGCTGCGGGCTCCTCCCCACACGCACAGATTTTGTTTTCTCACAGACTCCGTTTTTGCCCCGGACGGATCCCAGCGCGCAACAAGAAAATGCCGAACGCGACTGAACGAAAAGGCTTGGCCGTTCGGCTTCGGATGCTGGCTTTCTGGCAGGGAATCGTGTGGAGATAGATAGAAGCAGAAGAGCTCAGTTGTGAGCGCGGATGCAGCCGAGCCCACTGTCCGCTGCAGACAGAGCAATCTATACGGCTATGGCTGAAGCATGCCACGGTTTCCCCTTTGATCACGTCTTTCCCTGCTGTCTCCTGCACAAAGTAAAGGATCTGAGGTGGGTGGCGCAGCTCCCGTGTCGATGTTTAAGGTGGCGCCGTGTGATCCCTTGAAGGGATTCATGCTCACTGGCTAGGTACGACCTTAAACAGCAGAATTATGGAATAATATGAATTATGATTTTAGGACGTCCACATACGTCCTTGGCACTCCTCGTTACATTTTTTTAGGACGTCCAGAGACGTCCTTGGCACTCAATGTGTTAATGGTGTCAAAGGCTGCACTGAGGTCGAGGAGGAGGAGAATGTTGAGGGAGCCGGAATCAGAGTAGAGTAGGAGGTTGTTGGTGACTTTGATCAGAGCAGTTTCAGTACTGTGGTGTGTTCTGAAGCCGGATTGGAATGTTTCATATATCTGGTTGGTGTGGAGGTATTGCTTGAGTTGTTTTGCAACGGCACGTTCCAGTATTTTGGAGAGGAGTGGGAGGTTGGAGATGGGTCTGAAGTTGTTGGAGTTTTCGGGGTCCAGGCCAGGCTTTTTGAGGATGGGTATAATAGCAGCGAGCTTGAGCGGAGATAATAATAATATAATGAATATAGCCGCAAGCGGCGATGCGGGGTCCAAGCTTCCGGTGACTTGGGGGGTGTATGTCAGATAATATAGACACTGAATTGCACATTTAATCAGAGTTGGTATGTGCACAAGTGCACAAAGTTTGGTTGAGATTTGGTGACCTGACCGGGTTCAAGCAGTAGTAGCAGTAGTAATAGTAGTGTGTGTGTGTGTGTGTGTGTGTGTGTGTGTGTGGCAATGTGCACTGGAGCTAGCGGCTGAATTACACCAACTAAGGTACAACCTTGCTACAGTGAACATTTAAGCTAGAATCAGGGTGTAAATGACATTTTCAAGTCAACTTGGCATCTCAGGGCTTGTGGAGAGTTTGATTACACCAGGTGAGCAGTATGGAAGCATTCTATGTATTTGTTTTTTCTCATGGTCAACTTCACTCAGCAGACAGCTCTGTTGTGGTTAGAGTACAGTTCTATCTCTGTGTGTGATGCGTCCAGAGTGCTTTACCCAGTACACCGACTGCATGCAAGTACCGCATAGTACCCCACTTCAAATAAACCAAACTATACCTTTCACAAATCAACTCAATAAGTGTCAAACTAAATGAATGCCTGCTAAACTGTTTTCGGATGTGCGAGATGTGCAAAATAAATAAGCATTGTTTCCGTTTTCGGTGGAGTGTCCCTTTAAGGCCAAAACTAACATCTCAGTTGGCTTTAATTAAAACACAAGATAGGAATACATTTCAAATCACAACACATTGCCGTCACTTCAAATTACCTTCATACCTCCCTTTACATAACATTGAAAATATATTTCAGATTGTGTAAACCTCCCTTTAAACTCACAGATTTGGCTTTTGGAGGTTTCATTCAGCAGGTTTCAAAGATAAGTTGAATTGGATGTTAAAAAACGTTCCCTCTATACTGCCAACTGTCTTGCACCATCTCCATTCATCAGTGATTCAGTGCACCTGGTACAGAGCCTGACCACAGCCCAACTCTGATTGGCTCAGTCACACTGCAGGATTACAAGCCCGCCAACTTCTGTTTCATGTAAAATACATTGGTGATACATTTTGCAGTGTAAACATTGGTGAACTGGGTTTACAATTATCAAATTATGTGTTCTTAAGTTAAAGCAACTCTGTTCAACATGTGGTAAAATATCAGCCAGGATGAGCGGTTAATGCGTGTCACACCTATGAACAGGTGAGGGCAATGTGACCCCTCAGCACTGGACCCAGATAAAACCACAAGGAAAGATGGCAGGCACACAGCAGGACAAGGTGCAGGGTGATTTTATTTTCCCAACATCAAAAGTGACAGTGAGGCAATCAGCATGTTGTCTGTGGATAAGAACACAAACAGAATTATTTACCCAAATACACAATGTTAACAAGCAATCCAAATGACATCAAATTAGCAATAAACAAACAATGTAACAATCAATTAAAGCAACAATAAACAATATATTTCAACCATGCTAAAGAAAAAAACATATGCAATTCACCTTTAAGGTCAGCATGAGTTGGACTGGCTCACAGCACCTCTGTAGCAGCAGACTGGGGTTTGGGGCAAGTTTTGCACTTCTTTTATAGCCATAGCTCCACCCATCTCCCCACCCACGTGGCACAATCCACAAGTGAGTGAGTGAAGCACTCTGGGAGATGAAGTACACCAGTGGTGGCCATTTTAGTGTGCGTGTGCGTGTGTGTGTGTGTGTGTGCGTGTGTGTGTGCGCGTGTGCGTGTGCGTGTGCGTGTGCAAACAGACAAAATAGTCATAGGAAGTAGTATGTTTAGCAATAAAAAACAATATAACAATCAAACAAACAATAAACAATATATTTTAACCATGGCTAAAGAGAAAAACATATGCAATTCACCTTTAAGATCAGGATGGCTTGGAATGGCAATTCAACAATGGCTAACAAAACTACAACTTACTTAATAATGCATCTGAAGGGAGGATAAACACCAGACTGAAACACCAACACAGCCTCTACTGCAGTAACGGACACACACTGAGTGTAGAGGCTGATTAGCGTCTTAAGTGCAGGTGTGTGGTGATCAGTCCAGAATTAGGTGCAGGTGTGGTGTATATGTGTGTGCGTGTGTGTACGTGTGTGTGTGTGCGCGTGTGCGTGTGTGTGTGTGTGTGTGTGTGTGTGTAGATCCGGTGACCTGACGGTTTCCAAGCAGTACTAGTAGTAGTAGTAGTAGCAGTAGTAGTAATAGTAGTAGTAGTAGTGTTGGTAGTAGTGGGAGTGGTAGCAATAGTAGCAGCAGAAGTACTAAGAATAGTAGTAGTAGTAGTAGCAGCAGCGGCAGTAGTAGTGGTGGTTGGCTGTTATAGCGCCACCATCTGGTGGATTGGTGTAATTTTTTTACTCTGAGTAGTGGGTGATGTCGTGAACCTGTGTGGAAAGTTTGGGTGATGGGGGGTGTATGGTTTCTGAGATCCACACACTTTTAGGGCAGGAAAAGAACAAAAGTAAATACACAAAAGTTTAAACATTTATCATTTCAAGACGGTTTCACGTATCCAAATTCTTTCTAAGATTTTTAATCAGGGAAGTCCAGAGATGACACACAAAAAGTTTGCGCTCATTCGGGCAGATGGCCTAGGACGAGTTTTTTTTTTTTTTTTTTGAGAAAGTCCAAGATGGCGGAAAATCTAGCAGACTTAAATGGGCGTGGTCTATATGGATAGATGCGTATTGATCCAGGGAATCCAGCAGATGTGGAATTTTGATTCTACGCCTCACGGTTCAGCAGTTATGGTCCAATACGTGAAATGGTCTGTTATAGCGCCACCATCTGGTCAATATGGCTAATTTTTTGTCTCTGAGTAGTGGGGCACATTTCCAACCTATGTGCAAAGTCTGGCTACTGTAGCCCTTACAGTTTTTGCCGTGCATACTGTTTTAGCGGAGAATATGAAAAATAATAATAAACGGAACAGATACAATAGGGATCCACGCACTTCGTGCTTGGACCCCTAATAATGCTAAAGGTTACATATTGCATCTTTAAAACCAACATGGTTAAATGTTCTTTAAAATTTAGTGGAGCAGTGCATTGGTACAAGTTACCTTAAAAAAAGCACATGAAACCAGCATCTTAAAAAAAAAAGTTCAAACCTGGCTTTTGGATAACTTAAATGCGTAAGAATGGTAGCCTCCTCAGAACAATGTGTGACTCTCAGTGTTGTTGTTGCTGCTTTTCTTTTACTCTTTACTCAGCTGTAATGTTATTGAAATTTGTCAAATGTCATCTTTCATAGATATTAGTGGTCAGTTTTGTTGTTTGAGACTGCCTGGCTATTCAGACTTACAATCAGACATTACTTCAACAATGGAAATAATGAATAAGTGCACAACAATGGAAATAAGTCTGAGACTTTATTGTGCCATCCTTGTCAATTTTTAAAGCTATGATGTATTTTGTATTATTGCTTTTTCTATTGCTGAATAATATCAAATAAAATAAAATAAAAAAAGTATTGTCACCACCATTCTTAAGACCTTGGTACGCATGTTGAGGTAGGAAGTGATGTCCACGTTGGCTCTCTATTCCTTTAATCTTGTTCAAACTCCTTTGTCCTTTTCCCTCTCCTGTCCGATCAGAGAAGTTCATCACGTCAGACTACTGCCGATTGGCTCTGGAGAAGCTGGAAATGTGTCCGTCTGCCATGGAGAGTCTGGGAGCCCCGCCTTTAAAAGTCCACAACCTCCACCTGTCTGACAGAAACAACCGCATAGACCACTCCACTGCTCAGGTACATCCACCCGTCTGTCTGTCTGTCTGTCTGTCTGTCTGTCTGTCTGTCTGACAGAAATAGACACTGACTCCACTAAACAGGTACTACATCCACCTGTCTGTCTGTCTGTCTATCTGTCTGTCTGTCTGACAGAAACAAATGCATAGACCAGTACACTGCTAAGGTACTACATAGCACAGCAGACAGGGTTGCCACGGGTCTGGAAGGTGCCGCGTCTATGTGCCGACAGACCACAGTGCCGACAGTCCACAATGCCGATAGCCCACAAGCAGAACCAGCTGAGCGAGGCGGTGTGCAGCGTGTTGGGGGACCGGCTGGAGCTAACCTCTCCCAGCCCCCACGCCTAAACCTAACCTCTCCCACCCCCATGCCTAAACCTAACCTCCCGCAGACCCTAACCCTAAACCTAACCTCTCCCACCCCCCACGCCTAAACCTAACGTTGGCATTGCGGGCTGTCGGCACTGCGGGTGGTCGGCATAGCGGGTGGACGCCGTCTGGAAAGTGCTTTCTTGAATTTATAAAGAGCGCCTTAAAAGTTCTTGAATTTAGCTTACTGGAATCTCTGAGTTTGAGCCTCATCGGCCCTCGTGCGCTCCATCATCTCAAAGTTGCTAGGCCAAGCTTTATACACTTTCTTCATATCTACAGTATCAGATCTCTGCTGGTGGCCTAGTTCCCGAGAGCACTTAAGACATGCTGAGGATTTAAGACAGTTTTGAGTTTATGTGAACTGTTAATGATTAATTCAGATGTGTCAGCATGACTGGAAACACATTTGCATAGAGGACTTACAAGACTTGTATATGTGAACATCTCTGTGAATTATTGGCCTGAAAATTTTAAATAATTTGTCCTTGAAAAGTGCTTGAAATCTATCATTACAAAACAGTGGCCCCCCGAGCAGAGTATAATGATGTATTTTTTCTATTTCTATGATTCGTTTAGGATTGTTGTTTGTTTATTTATTTTAATTATTATTGATTAATAATTTTGACCTACAATTATTGATATTACTGTTGCTTTTGTCGTTACATTTTCAGAATGTGTCACATTTTCCCAGTTCCCAGTGAAAGTTATTTAGAAAAGTTTTGAAAAGGTTTTTGATGAATGTAAAAAGAGTGATTGCTGACAACCTTCCACCCCGGCACCAAAACACAGTCACATGGCATGGCTGTTTCCTGTGTTGCAGATAAAGATCCCAGTGACCGGGTCTAAAACAGGAGGTTATCTGTATACTTCTTCAGTTAGAGATCCTATTACACACAGGTCAGTACGTTAAATGTTATTCTATTCTAGATTCATACATCAATCTAAATCAATGTATCATCACACCCCTGTGCAGCTAAAAAATATATATATCATGGAAAAGTTAATTTTTTCTCTAATTTAAAAAGTGAAACTTGAATATATTTTCGATTCATTAGGGGTGTAGTGGAGAGTAAATGCAGTTTACTCACGTCTTTGAAATGAGGCAGAGAGTTTACTCACCCATTTTCAGATAAACTGTATCAATCAATGAGGGGAAACGCTACTACGTGGATAAGCTACTCAGCTTGGATAGTTTACCCACCTCTGTATTTACCACTACACCCCTGCACATGAAGTGAAATATTTCAAGCCTTTTTTCTTTTCTTTTTGATGATTACGCCTTACAGCTCATGAAAATTACATAAGACCAATCAAAAAAATTATTTATAATACAGAAATTACTAACTTCTGAAAAGTATGTTCATTTATGCACTCAAGACTTGGTCGGGGCTCCTTTTGCACGAATTACTGCAAAATAATGTTTTAGTGGTACGGAGTACTGCTCTGCATCGGTCCACTTTCACCCATGCACACACATACACTCTATGGAGGACCAGAAGAGTCGTTTGGAATGTAATGAAGTGTTTCCTTAATCATTATCTAATTGTACATTTAAAAAGAGTAATTGCAAAACGAATTCACAAAGTGTTAATCCATCAATAAATAGTTTGAAAAGGAATTTTCAAAATCACCTATTAAACAGTCAATTTAAAAATGGAATTACGAATACATCTTTTAATTGGGCATTTAAAAGGTCAATTCCTTATTATATTTGAAATCGATTTATGGAATTGCTTTTCAAATTGTGATTTCAAAAAAAAAAAAAAAAAAAAAAAAAAAATTGTGATTTCAAAATGGATTTAAAATTGCAATTTGAAAATGGATTTGAAAATGCAATTTCAAATTGCGATTTGAGTGATGCATCGATTCAAGATGCATCGATAATCGTTTTATAATAGAATTGTAGCCCTCTGAATCGTAATTGAATCGAATCGTGAGGCTAGTGAAGATTCACAGCCCTAATCTGAAGGCAGGCTCTGAGTGAATTAGTTTAGTACAGAGGAGTTTACGTTTTTATTTTGAAGTCGGAAAGGGGAAATGCTACGTGTGAACTGACGCTGGTCTGTCGTGAATGAATCAACCGGAATGGATGGTGTCTCGTTTCAAGTTGAAGAAGCCGTTTGAAGCAGTGTTGCCAGCTTTTCCAGGCTCAGAAAGTTTCTAGAAGTCACCAGCTGACATCACATGATAAGATACACATCAATATGCATGCTGTGGCATAGCCCGTTTTAATATTAAGTGTTGACTCCACCCCACCGGGCAAACGTGCTAGCAGACAAGCGCTACAGTCAGTCCTTGCTCATCTCTGCAGCCCCTAGCTGCCCCAGTGCTGCTGTGTGAAGCGGTCAGACCTCCGACTCCAAAAGCATCTTAACTCATTCAGGGCCAAAGACGTCTTTAACGTGTTTTCAGGAATAGCCCAGAGGGCCAATGACGTGTTTGACGTGTTTTTGTTTTTATTAGTACAGCGCGTAGTTCAAACACTTCCCCAGCCTGTGACATGGTATCAGGTCCCTGGCATCTAAGGCAAGCCGACAACACGTGAACAAACACATACCGCAGCTGTTGTTTTGAAATTGAGCAGGAGGAAAAACAGAAAACGGATAAACGCTTCCTTGTGCAGACAGGAGAAACGTCATTGAAACGCCATTGAAACGCCCCTCGGCGCGCTGCACGAGCTGGTCGCCTTCCTGTGTGCCAGCCGGGAGAAAACGGGAGAAAGTAATCCAGAGATGTGTTTGATCATCGGAGGAATGAGGAAATGATCGATCAGTTTGACGGGTAATCCAGAGGGCGGTGAGGACGTGTTGAATAGCCGAGGGGAAAACGGAAACGATCAAATAGCAGGGAGGATAGGACAGGGAGACATGGACGAGGACGGGTGGACCAGAACAAAACAAAATAAACACACGAACAGCTAACAAGGCAGAAGCGGCAGTCACAGCAGCAGACGCCAGCAGTACTCAGACCCGGAAACAACGTAACGAAGATAAAAGGGGGATTGTGTGTGTGTGTGTGTGTGTGTGTTTGTCTGTCTGTCTGTCTGTCTGTGTTTCTGTCGGTGTGTCTGTCTGTCTGTGTGTCTGTCTGTCTGTCTGTCTGTCTGTCTGTCTGCACACTCACTCACACTGAGTAAACTGTATTGTTGAATGTAAAAAATAGCACTTCATGTGTATATATATATATATATATATATATATTTTTGTCATTTGTGTCATAACGAATAATATTTACATGTCTGATGTCAATACAGTTCAAAATAAAAGAATTGAGAGCGAGTTCTGCCTGAGATTGTGCCCTTTACAAAAATTGCCTTTTCTCCTGTTTATCTTCTCAGGGAGACCTTTTGGGTGAAAACAGGGTGTATATAAATGGCTATAAGTAGAGTACAGAACATGCTAAAAGCTCACTTTTTTTTTCCTGGTGAACCCAGAGACGTACATCTTCATTTTGAGGTATTGCAAATCACTTTTTTTTTCTTTTTTCTTGCAAATCACTTTGGTGCTAATAGATAATTTACTGTGGGTCTTGAAAGATGACCAACAATTATGAAAATCTTTGGCCTGTGCTAAATATTGGCAGTCCTAAACTGGCCATGAATGAGTTAAGCAGCCAAGGGAGCGGACCATTTTCAATAGTGGCGGGGCTTCCGGTTTGGTGGATGGCTGCGTAGGCTGAGAACTCCTGGCATCACCATGTAATTTACCTGCTTTAAAACCATTAAACCTGCGGGTTAACTGACGGCAATTAGCGCTATATTATTATTAACGATAAATATTGACGCCACTTATTGATATATATGGCGCGACGTAAAGATAAACTGCCGAAAAATGATCTGTGCAGCGGAAAAGACAATGGCGAAGATGGCGTCGCTGCTCCTGAAGACAGCCTCGCCACTGAAATGGCAAGCATGCACCAACTACTGAAGCAGATGGATGTTAACCAAAAAGCAGCCCTGGTGGACATTAAAAAGTCAACTTCTGCGATCGAGGAGAAACTCTCAGTCATGTCGGAGCGCTTGGATAATGCCGAGTCCCGGCTTTCCATGCTGGAGGACGCCGCTGAAGCTGCCAAGGCCGACCCTCTGGTTCCTACTTCTCAGATGGAGCAAATGCGAAAATGGGTTGATGACCTAGAGGCCAGAGGGAGAAGAAACAACCTACGATTCCGAGGGTTTCCCGAGGGCTGCGAGGAAGGAATGTTGCTGATTTCCTGGAGAAAGTGTTGCCGGAGCTTTTGGGAACTGAGTTTCAGAAAGGGCTTGTCATTGAGCGTGCACACCGCACGCCGGGCCCGCATCAGGATGGCCGACCAGCGAGGGCTATAATTGCCAGATTCCTGTGTTTCCGAGACGTGTCTCAGATTCAACGCTTAGCAAGAGAGAAACGTGATATCAGCTGGATGGGCCACAAGATCGGGATTTTCCCTGACTACACGAGAGCTGTCGAGACACAGCGCCAAATGTTTAGGGAATGTAAGAAGAAGCTACATGAGCGAGGCGTTAAATTTGCTCTTATGTACCCGGCCACTCTCAAGATTTTCCTAGCCAGTGGAGCGGAACGGCGTTTTGACGACTCGAAAAAGGCCCTGGACTTTATTAACAAGATGTGACTGCCGCGACCACAGCTCCCTGAGGGACGAGATGGCTATAGACAATTGACTGGACAAGAGGAGGCTGTCTATTTGGAACAGAGGTTATTGCTCAGGTGAAATATTTTTGGTGGGCTCCGCCTCCGACAGTGATTATATAATTAGGGCTATATGATTAAACGTAATTTGCGATGATGATTATTACAATAAGTCACGCCTGACTTTATTTTTTATTTTTTACTTTTTCCATATCTACAGTAACATCACCGAACTGAAATGTAGAAGGCGTGGCTTTCTTTATGCCTTTGACTTATATAGGCCACTGATTTTGTTTCATTTTCTTTTTTTCTCTCTTCTTTCTTCATCATGCTGATATGTTCACTCAATTGGCTAGTGGATTTAGATAGGTTAATCTTGTTATATTGCAAAAAATAGGTAGGGACACGCACATCCAAAAATAGGCCACACTGGGCCTGGGTGCTGGATCAATAGAGTACTTACAGTGAAAAAAGAAACAATCCGCACACCGAGGAGCTCCCGTTTAGGTTATTTTTATTTTTTGCAACACAACGTGACGTTTCGGGCACACACGTAAGCGTCTGAGGAAGGGCCGTGTGTGCCCGAAACGTCACGCTGTGTTGCAAAAAATAACCTAAACGGGAGCTCCTCGGTGTGCGGATTGTTTCTTTTTTCACTGTAAGTAATCTTGTTATATTGCCTTATGGCTAGAATATTACCATAACTACAGTGGCTAATTGTTTTATTTGGACATTAAAAAATATATATTTATATAAAAAAAAAAAAAAAAAGTAGCAGTGATCTATGGCGGAGTCTATCTTGGCTGCTATACTGTGATCCACAGGTACTTTCTAGGTGATGCCGCTGCAGCCAAGCGGCCTTGAAAGTGAGTGTTTTGTGTGTTTAATTTGATTTTGTTTTGCTGTATGTGCGTGCGTGTGCGCGCTTGTGTGTGTGTGTGCGTGTGTGGTCTTGGGAGACGTGTGTGATCTGTGTGGGTGTGTGAGTGTGCAGGTGAGGGGTCTAATAGTCAGGTGTTAGGTGCCATGCTATACGCCCGGCGGTCCTCGATAAGTCAGATGGGGAAAATGATTCTTCATTTGGGGAAGTTTCAGTGGGGGAGGGGTTGGGAGGTGTTTATGTTTAATGTTATGTGTTGCCAGACTTATTGTTTATTTTTATTTTTATCTTTTTTTTCATGGCGGTATGCTCTTACAAACTGCCTTTATTATCAGGTATACATGTCAGGATATAATGGTATAAAACAGGTGGATGAGTAACATAACACTGGTTTCATGGAATGTTCGTGGGCTTAACAGTGCGATCAAACGAGGCAAAGTGTTTGCTCATTTAAAGTCTCTCAAAGCTGACATCATCCTTTTACAGGAGACGCATATTAAAGTAACAGAGCAGAGACGACTGAGAGCTAACTGGATTTCCCAGGTGTACCAGTCTCCTTTTACATCTAAAGCCCGTGGGGTCGCTATTCTTTTTCGCAAGAACATTCCATTCCAACTTGTTTCTGTTATCACAGACCCAAATGGTAGATATATTATGATTACTGGAAGTATACATTAATTACCTGTTACAATACTTATGGTTTGTACTTACGTATATGCAGAGTTCGAGTTATCCCTTGAGAGCTATGGGGTCCCCCAAATTCCAAAAAAAATTGGCGTGTTTCCTGTTTTCGGCGGCGCCCGGAGGGAGTCGGAGAATTTCTTTTTGCCCCAAATTGTGGCCGTTTGAAGCCAGATTTAGAGGAATATCTCAATTTTATATTAACATTAGGATTAGACTGTTGTGTGATGTCATTATTCAGTCTTACTCATCAATATTTGTTCCTTTTCTCACTCACCTCCGATATATGCCATTGTATTTTACATCTGATAAAATACAACAATTTAATTTGACAAATGAGAAATTGCTGAACTTAAATAAACATTTATTTAACTCTGCACATCAAAAACTAACAAAAAATGAATGAAAAATAAATAGTTGTATGGCTCTTAACAGCAGCATTTATACTGTATTTATCTCCTGGTTTCTGAGAGAAAACATAAAATCATGAATATTTGTATAAATAAAAATAAATAAATAATGTTAGGCTATATTGTATAAACAAATGTGCACAGGAAATCAAGAACATGAACGAAAAACAAATTGCACTTAACAGCAGCATTATTCAGTAGCATCTTTTTAGAACAAAAAACTAAATACTTGCAAAAATAAGTCTCAGTCTCCTCTCCTCTCCAGGTCTCGTGTCTCTCTTCTGCTCTCCAGTCATCTCTCCTCTCTTCTGCTCTCTCGTCATTACCTCTCCTCTCCAGGTCTCCTCTCTCTCCTGCTCTCTAGTCATTACCTCTCCTCTCCAGGTCTCTTCTCTCTCCTGCTCTCTAGTCATTACCTCTCCTCTCCAGGTCTCTTCTCTCTCCTGCTCCTGCTTGATTCCTTCACCACCTCACGTTCTCCAAACAGAACAAGTTCTGCCCTCTCTTCCGGCCAGAAGTGCTGATCCATAGGCTTCAACATTGTTACCAGGTCACTGTCAGGGAGACGCTGTAGCTTCAGGGAGAGACTTTGTAGTTCACGTAACACGTCTTTCATTGTGGCTAAATCAGCAAGGAATCCAGTGGATGTCAGATGCTTATTTAAACCAGTGTACTTGGCCTTCTCTACACCAGAACGTGAGTCATCTTCACTAGCAGTTTTGAAGTGATGTGATAACACTGGAAAATCCTTCAGCACAGCTTTGACAGTGTTGAAACGGCTTGACACCCATCTTATTGTAAACACTTGTCCGATTTTCAGAATCTGCATGTTCAGTTCAGCAGCCGCTTCCTCCAACTCCCTTGCATTTTTCGTGGACTGGTGGTAAAGAGAATAGAGTTTTGCAAGGAAAAACTAGCTATGAGTCCAGTCTGTCTCCCAGTTAGAACAGCAGCCCCGTCTGTGGCTATGCTGATTAGATTTTTCAGAAGAAAATCTTCAGTCATCCCCGCTGCCTGAAGGCTGGTTTTCAGGGCATTACACAGTGACTCTGCATCTGTGCCCTCATCCAGTTCAACAATGTCCAAAAAAACATTGTCCACATCTCCATCCCCAGTGACATCACACCTGACATAAATGATCATGTATGCACGTCCATGAATTGTGCTTTCATCCAGTGTTATGCTAATAAGGGAATCTTGTGATTTGACATGAGAAACAAATTTTGTTTTCATCTCTGCTGCAATGTGATTTACGATCTGGGCACAAGAATAATCGGATCGGTGAGCTGGCCTGACTTTGGCACCATTAATTTCATTAAGTTTCATAAGGGGGTTCAATTGGGCTGGGTAGACCACGGCTGCTGTTGAGAAGCGATGCTGGTGGTGTAGCACTCAAGCCCGGCTGAAGCCTGGGGGCTGCTGGGCTGTAGCTTACTGGTAGTTGGGCTGTGGCCTGAGGTACGTCGCTAGCTTTAGCCTCTTACCAGGGATGTACCAAAGATACGAGGCTGGCTTTAGCCTCCGGAGCAGGCCGCTGGAGCAGGTACGGGGAGGGGGACGATGAAATGGGGAGCCGATGTGAAAGCCCGTGATCTGCGGTGGGTAGGATGGCTGTCGGACCTAGGTTGAAAGCGAACCCCGCCGATGCAGGAGCCAGAGACTTCCCGCTGCTGGTTGAAGCTAGCTGCTCCGGGGAGGGAAGCCGCCTTGAGCTAGCTCCACTTAGCTTCAACAACAGGCCCCGCTTGATGTTGTCGGAGAGGAGCGGCACGTCCACCACGGATCCTGGGTTAAAGGCGAACCCCACTGTTGTGGACACCGCAAACCCCCGGTCGTAGCAGGGCAGACAGGCAGGCCAGCAAGGGAAGGAAACGTCGGTGAAAAATAGAGAGTTCCGCTCTATAACAAAGAGATTTCGGCTCTAGATCCAACACGTTAGCAGTTAGCCTAGCCGGCTACACGCTAGCAGATTGCCTAGTCAGGGCTGGTACTAGGTGAAGTAGGATTAAAACACTATAAAATGAAAATAAAAATAGAGATTTCCGCTCTATATCAAGAGATTTCGGCTCTAAACTTGAACGTTTTTACTTTACAAACAAAAAACAACTACGGGTCTCACAGACGGAGCGATGTGCGTGCGAGCGTCTTGAGCACAACGACGCTCAATGGGACATGCACACACCTTGGCTTCTTCTCCACCAGCTGGGTTGTAGTAGTAGAACACGCGCTCATGGGCGACGCATGGTGGCTTGGAGGTGAAATGCAGCCTATTTCACACAAACAACAATTCACACGGTAGTTTTGGAAAACTGAAAACATGTTTCTTAGTTAGCCTATTTATCTAGTTAACATAAATAATTTAATTCTTACATTGAAAAATAAATTATTTGAGAGAGAAAAAAAAAAAAAAAAAAAAAGCTATATTGTGGGGGTCCCACAGGTGTTATTGACTATGGGGTCCCTGACTCTAGCTATGGGGTCCAAGACCCCATAGGTCCCCCCATAACTCGAACCCTGCGTATATGGTCCAAACATTGATGACCCAAGCTATTTCCGTAAAGTGTTTGACTTAATACCAGACCTCAGCACCACAAATTTGCTAATGGGAGGTGATTTTAATTGTTATCTCGACTCATACCTTGATAGGCTTTCTTCTCGTACTCCGCCCAATATTAAATCTGTCCAAACGTTAAACAACCGGATTAAATCAAGAAATATGGTAGACATTTGGAGATTACAACATCCAGTAGATAAAGACTATTCATTTTTTTCCCACGTCCATAAGTCGTATACAAGAATTGATTATTTTTTAGTTGACGCCAAATTGATATCTAACATTGAGCATACTAAATATCATAATATATTAATATCAGACCACAGTCCTGTATCACTGGAATTGAAGCTTGATCTGCCCAAACAAGCCTATTGTTGGCGATTTAACCCCTGGTTGCTCACAGACCAGGTGTTTATTGAATATACATCAACACGAATTCTGGAGTTCCTTGAGACTAATGATACAGGAGAGGTGTCTGATTCGATACTTTGGGAGGCCCTTAAGGTAGTTATGAGGGGTCACATAATTTCGTTTGAAGCCTCAAAAAAAAGAGAACAGCGCCGCAGACTGGTGGAGATTGAAAACACACTCCCAATCATCGAACAGTCCTATAGGAACTCCCTTCTACAAGAGGACTATAATAAGATTTTGAATTTAAAATACGAATATAACCGCATTCTCAGTGGAAACATGTAACAGGTAAACTTTTACTCAAGCTCAAACAGAGACATTTTGAGTTGGGCGATAAACCGGAGAGGCTCTTAGCCAGACAGTTGAAGGGAGCCCAGGCGAGTCGTGCAATTCATAATATTAAATCTAAATCAGGTGACCTGCTAATTAACCATAAAGAAATAAACAATCGCTTTAAAGAATTCTACTCTGAATTATACACTGCTAAATCTCAGGCCACTGATGCAGACTTTGCCGACTTTTTTGACTCCCTTAACCTGCCAAAGTTGGACGAGTCAGCCAGATTAGAACTGGACTCAGATATAACGGAGGGTGAACTAGTCGAGGCAATTCAGTCATTTCCCTCAGGTAAAGCAGCGGGCCCAGATGGGTATGGCTGTGAATTCTACAAGGCATTTCATAAGACCCTTGCACCAGTTTTGCTTAGGATGATTAAAGATTCCATTAAAAATGATGGATTTCCAAAATCATTATATGAGGCGAACATATGTATCCTGTTAAAAAAAGGCAAAGATGAGACAGAACCTGGCAGTTACAGACCCATTGCTCTCCTCAACTTCGAGAATCTGTCACAAAAATACTAGCTAATAGACTGGGAAGGCATATTGCATCAATCATACATCCCGATCAAACTGGGTTTATTCCAGGTAGATTTTCGTTTAATAATGTGCGTCAGCTCCTTAACAATCTATACAGTGACCAGGCAGGGGACTCCAAAGCGGCCATTTTGTCTCTAGATGCCGAAAAGGCGTTTGATCAGATAGAGTGGCCATACATGTTTGAGGCGCTCCAGAGATTTGGGTTTGGGGATTCCTTTATTGCATGGGTAAAAATGTTACATCTTTGTCCATCATCCTGTATTCTTACCAACAGTGACAAATCTGGGCCTTTCGCTTTACAGAGGGGGGTGAGACAGGGGGATCCGCTCTCTCCTTTACTCTTCGATCTAGCCCTAGAACCCCTTGCAATAGGTATTAGGAGCCACCCCGATATTGGAGGTATCAAGATAGGAAACCTGGAAAGCCGTGTTAGCCTTTACGCAGATGACACATTATTATACCTCATGAATCCAGAAATTTCTGTTCCTCCTTTGTTAGATTTTATTGAAGCATTTGGCAAACTCTCTGGGTACACTATCAATTGGGGTAAAAGTGAATTCATGCCTTTAACAGACAGTTTAGATTCTGATTTCCTCCTTGCTCTACCATTCAAAATTGTATATGACCACTTTACATATTTAGGACTTAGAATAGCCCGAAATCCAAAACTTTTATATAAACTCAACTATGTCGATTTGGTAACGAAGCTCAAATTGGATATAGAGAAGTGGCGGATCCTGCCCTTGTCTATGGTGGGGCGTATCAATGCAATTAAGATGGTGTCTCTTCCTAGATTTCTGTATTTGTTTCAGAATTTGCCAATTTTTCTGTGTTCATCTTTTTTTAAGAAGTTGGATTCCATTGTCCTTCCATTTATCTGGGGATATAAAGCTCATCGCATAGCAAAAGTACATCTGCAAAAGTCAAGAGACGAGGGTGGATTAGGCCTTCCGGTATTTAGACACTATTACTGGGCAGCAAATGCCAGAGCATTGATGTATTGGAAATTGGGATTTCCAGTTGACACACTGGCTAGTAATGCCCCCTTGTGGCTGAACATTGAAGCTACATTGGTGAAAAGTTCCTCCCTTTCTACTTTGCTTTTTTCCATGACTGAATCCCCAGGTAAATTGATTGGCAATAATTTTATTTTAAGAAATTCTCTCAAGATTTTGAACCAGATTAGAAGTGTCAACAAATTGCCAAACGTTTCTGTACACACTCCCATATGCCACAATCACATGTTTTTGTCATCTCAGACAGATGGGGCGTTTGCTGTCTGGAGGGACAGGGGACTCGCGACTCTTGGTGACTTATACTGTATATAGATGGTCAGTTTGCCTCTTTTGATCAGTTGAAAACAAAATTTAATATTCCAAATTCCCACCTTTTTCGTTACTTCCAAATTCGACATTATATTAAAGAAATAATCCCTAATTTTGAAACCTTGCCAGGGAGTTGCCCATTCTATGAGCTCCTACAGCTTCCTCCAGACTCCAAACATCTGATATCACGCTTTGTATATCTATTTACTACTCCTGTGCCCTCCAACCATTTGAAAGAAGCTTGGTCCGCTGAACTGGGGCTTGAAGTGTCTGGTAACATTTGGGCAGAGGCTTTGTCTAGAATTCAAACTTGCTCGATTAATGTCAGGTACAAACTTATTCAATTCAAGGTCATCCATAGACTTCATTATTCAAAGACTAAATTACACAGAATTTATCCATCAGTGTCTCCAGTATGTGACAGATGCAATGGTGCAGAGGGCTCCTTATCACATCTTTTTTGGTTTTGCCCGCATTTAAATGAGTTCTGGCACAAAATATTTCAGTGGTTTTCCTGGGTTTATGAAAAAGACATTCTTCCTGATCCAGAGCTAGCACTTTTTGGTTGTTCAGAAGCTGTTTTAAGCTACCCAGTAGAAGAACAAGCAGCACTGATGCTGGGCATGGTGGCTGCCAAAAAAATTATTTTAACAAACTGGAAGTCGCCTGCACCCCCCTGTTTTCAGAAATGGCTTAACGAAATGATCATAATTATACAGATGGAGAGAATACGTTATTATAAATCCAAAGGGCCAAATAATTTCTTGAAAATATGGGGTCCATTTGTTGATTATCTGAAAAGATAAATAACCACCTTGTAATGTCACAACTCATGTAACCACCTCCGTTCTGTATGCCTGAGATTGTAACATTTTGAAACATGCCGCAAGTTCAATTAGTAATATGTCTGGTAACTTTTTATTTTATTTTTAGGGGTTCAAGCCCTGAAGGGGCTGAAACCCTATTGTTTTTGTGCCGGTTTATTATTATTCTTGTTGTTTTTCATCTGCCCCGACGCAAATTCCCGTGAGTTGGTAAATGGTAGAGACCTGACATTTGGCCCAATGACAGATATTGTTGGCTGGTAGGTGCTCAAAAAAGATTTTTCGAATCGGCCTGAAGGTGGCGCTATAATCGACAGTTTTACGTTAAAGGCCATAACTTCCACGCCGTTGGTCCGATTTTCAAACTTTTTTTTTCCAGATGTTCAGGTGGACCTGCTCTACAAATTTGCCATAAGGACCCTCAATGTCCGCCTGGAAAGTTTTTGAGATATTTGGAAAAGTTTGGAAAACACATTTTTTGCATCTCCTCCTAGACCGTTGGACCGATTTCCACTAGACTCGCCAGGAAGCATCTATGGAGCAAGCTCTACAATCGTGATTGGTGGATTTTTGAAAGCTACTTTAGTTTCGGAGATATTGATCGTTAAAGTTGAGAGGGGCGTGGCCTCACAGCTAAATTGTCATAACTTCATGACCGATTAAGGAATCTTCACGAAACTTGCAGGAGGTCTTCGGAGACCATCCCAGACCATGCGTGTCAAATTTTGTGCAATTCGACCAAAAGGGGGCGCCATAAACGCCAGAAATGGGCGTGGCTTAACATAAAAAAGGCTGTAACTCCACACCTGTTTGTCCAATGATGGCGAAACTTGTCAGATATATCAAGGAGGATGTCCTAGTCAGAATCAGAAGCGTTGTCATCTGCGCAAGGCTTGAACCCCGCCCATCGCCGCTTGCGGCTATATTTTGTCTTGTTTTTTGTTTGTTTTTCTTGTCCTTGTTATTGCTGTCGTGGCTGTTGTTTAAATTTTATGGTTGTTTGTCTGTAAGTATTAATATAAAACTGAAAATAAAATATATAAAAAAAAAAGCAGCCAAGGGAGCTGGAGGTGGGTGCTGAGGGTGCTGCAGCACCCCCTGGTGGCAAGAAATGGGATTTTCGAAATTGTTGGATTTGGCTGTCTTGTGTTTATACCACCAACAAAATGCATTAAAAAACAGTTTGTGCTTCCCAGCTCTAATCTTATTTTATACGCTCTCTCTTCAAAAATGTTTGATTTTCATCATAATCTGGTTTTCCATAATAATAATAATAAGTTCAGTGTTTATGCCTGTGTTGCTGTCGTGTTGTAGTGTAAAACGACTAAAGGGAAAGCAGGTGCTTACATGAAAGTGAGTGAGAAAAGGAGAAGATACTGAATAATGACATCACAACAGTATAATCCTAATGTTAATTTAAAATTAAATGTTCTTCTAAATATGGATGAAAGTCCAAAAAACGTCAACCTTTCTTCGGCGTACTTCCAGCGCCACTGTAAGCAGCGCTTCACGGAAGCGTTGAGCGGGTGTGATCAGTCTCCCAAGGACGCCCCCGCGAGGCCTTGCTTGAGCGTTGCTTTGTTGTAGGGATGTCGACGGTTAACCGTTAACCGGTTAACCGCCGACAACGTCATTGGTCGGTTAAGCATGTCGGTCAAACGGTTAATTTGCATATTAAATTGGCATACAACGTGTTGCCAATATAGTGTTTTTTTTCCCTCCTTCGCGGTAAGCAACAATGTTAACGTAGCCTAAGTAGTTACTGTAGCCGCATTATATAGGAATTAAAAGCTCCTGCCACTGCCAAAACAACATTCATTTAGAGAAAGGCTTTTCCAAATGGAAAAGCAGTGTGCATTGTCAGCCCTGGCTGTCTCTCTCACTGTCCGCCTTTCCCCCCGCGTGCGAGATGTACTGATGTGCTCTGTGATAAACTCAGCTCCACACATGCGCCACACCCCCGCCTCCCCTCTGCTTTGACCAGACGGGAAAAGACGCCCTGCCCTGTGCAGACTACAGCGAGCCAGTCAGTCATGCTCCTTCTGTGTTCCAGCCGCTGTCATGAAACCATGAGGTTACTTTCAATGACGCGTTTCAAAACAAGCTGCGTCTTCCACATCGATTCACTGAGGAATCCACACTTTTACCGTAAATTGAGTTCTCTCCGGGTCTGTCTGTCTCTCAGGTGTAATAATCCCACAACGATTACAGCAAGAGTGAGAATGCTCTTCTAAACACATCGGCTATTAATATATAATTATTTCTCTGCATCTCATATTAGATCGGTAAAAAGTTTGAACAGACTGCTTCATTTGTTCATCCTCCCGAGTGCCGCAATGCTGACAGCTGTCAGCGTGCGGACTTGCTGCACTCGTCATGTCGTGCAGCCGGACACACAGAGAGCATAATAGCCACCTACAGCCCTCGTCGCAGATAAAGAGAGAGAGGGAGAAGCGTGGAGAGAGAAGCAAACTATTTTTTGCAGATCTCAAAAGCAGGTAAACCACTGTTGAATTAGTGAGAATGTCAGAAGGAGGAGAGAGCAATAAGCGCTTCGTCAGTGCGCCCTGCAGCGTGAAGGCTTGGGGCGGTGTCGTGATGTGCTATTCAAAGTGGAAATTCGTTCAATTAGCGACACGTTTCGTTCTGAGCTTTTAAAATTAGTTTCTGCTGGTTTTATTAGACTATTTACGACACATGCAGTAAGATAATTCATTTAAGAATTGTGAGCGTGACGTGAGTATGGGTTTTTTCCTTCCGTATTTCCCCCTTCTGCAATGCCTGCAGCTCCTATCATAGCCTATCTGAGGAATGTTTTTGTTTAGATGGCTGGAGGATTCAACTTGTCTTCTCATTTTGTTAATGTGTTTTTTTTCTGCTTGTAGATGTAAAAATAAACGCTTTATAATGAAAAAAAATCAAGCATTTGTTGTGGTAATGGTTTAATGTGGCACAGACAGTCAAATTGCGCATTTTAATCTTCTCGGTTAACCGACAATTGTCGGCTAATGAGGGTCGGTTGTCGGTCAAGAAAAATTATGATTTTCGACATCCCTACTTTGTTGTTTGCAGTGTTGTCAGATATGATGAGTTATATCGGCTGCAAGCCGCAATTAAAGCTTCTAGAGCCACCAAATTATCACGAGCCGGGCAATGAGTAAGTAGGGATTACAGTAACATGTTACTTTTGAACAGGTTACCCCCAACACTGGTTATAAACTTGCCACAATTTCATCTCCAGTCTTGTCGCCAAAGTGCATTTTCTTGTCAAAATAAAAGCCCCACCAGGCTGGGAAAGGGGGGGGGGGGGGTAAAAAAAAATGCTAGCAAAATATTTAAGGAGACAACGTCATCTAATAAAATGTTTTATTAAATTCAAGTACTTGGTAAATATTTTCTCTGGCTTAAAATCCATACCGTTTATCCATTACAGTATATCCTTTATATTTTGGCAGTATGGCATTGAAGTTGGCATTAAAATGCATTTTCTGCTGTATTAAAAGGGTCTTAAAAAGTCTTAAATTTAAACTTGGAGAACCCTGGATCCCCCGAACCTCGGGGAGCTTCCTTCATGTTCATCAGCAGAGGACCTATGGTCGTTGGCTAAATTGCTTGACTCGTAGATGTTGACATGCGTTAGCCCAGGGCTGCCGGTCAAGGCAGAGAATGTTGAGGCCCCGCCAGACCCATAGAACCCCTTTCCAGCTTGGGAAGTGCCTCGTGATCCTTTATCCTGGTACCCTAGGAAGATACGTGCTGGAAACATGACTAGGCACAGAATAGAACAGAACCTGAACCTGACAATCATTCTTCTTCTCCTAATGGCTTTCTGGCAGACTGGATGCCTTGCGGCACATTGCTACCTCTCACAGAATATTACACAAATTCCAGACTCGGGGGGTCCGCCCGCTCCTCATTGTTCCTCCCTCCTAACCCTGCCTCGCTCTCCTCTTTGACCATCGTGTTCCCGGACCTCTCGGCCCTCATGCCAGCTTGCCGACCTCCCTCGCTGCTCGACCGCTCCCGCTTCCAATCCTGCTTGACGGCCTCGGAGAACACCTGACAATCATGGTGGTGGTGTTTTATGGTGCCTTGCATCTCTACTTATGGATTAGTAGCTAGTAGCATCTATGACATCACCGATGATGTCATCAGCGATTATGACATCACTTGGTGTCGTGAGGTTTTCGTGGCTCTGATGAGGTAATCGTATCTGATGATGTCACTTTGTGCCACTGCTGATGATATCATCGCTGTGTGACATCGTCATCATCACTCACTATTCGCGGTAGCTCCAGGGAATCGGCCGGCCTGATTGGCCTGGCGGCCGTCACGCCACAAACAAGCACCTTCTAGCAGTTACGGAGGCCACCAATGGCAGAGCTTATATCGCGTTCAAGTAAACGGTTGTCAAGGTCGGAATTAGAGGTTGGAAACCCGGGTATTATTTCAGATGTCCGGTTTGTCCAAGTTGACGTCATCAAAGTGCTTGTTGCACCTAATTTGAGGTTTTTGCAAGGGAGCCGATACAAGGTTTTTACCGGGAGCCGATACCCGCAGACGTCTCCTCTCCGAAAACAGACTCTAATTACAACAGGTCAAAATGCTGAATAAAGCAACTTCACGTTAAAATCACTGTTTCCCCAAACGGAATTTGCTCGACGGCTGCAAGCCGCGCTGGTTGCTAATGTTAGCTCAGCTTGTTTCTATGTGCTTAGCTCAAAGCTTTGGATTCATCCGTTCATCCAATTCATCCAACATGCAAACTCCACACAGAGAGAAAGGCCCTTACGACGAGATACCCCACCTGGGCAGTAGGCACTGAAAATATTGGGGGGAACACAACCACAGCGCCCACAGTTTCCCAGGCGAGAATCGAACTCAGGACCTTCTGACTGTGAGGCGACAGCTCTACCACTGAGCCACTACATCAGAAAATATTAGCTTCAGAGTCAGTGATGTGCTTGAAATGCTTAATTTCACAAAAGGCTCATTATCTCAGCTTCTAGTTTGAAACGTCTGTTTTTGGTGAAACCAACCTATCTTCTACTGCTCATAACTAAAGAACGGAAAATGATATCAATAAACTTTTTTTTGCTGATGATAGAAGAGAAGAGAGAGTCTCATCGTTCTTTGGGCGTGTTCGGTGTTTACATAGTAATATCACACAATATTCTGTGGGTCTTGAGAAATCACTGAAAATGCTCTGAAAGGGCTGGCACTGGGAGCATCCGTTTTCCAGAAGTGGCTGGCAGCCAATGAGTTAAATAAATGCACGATGTTGCCAAAGTCAAATAGGCTATCTGTTGCCATCTTAAAGTTGCATTCAGTGATGTTTTTGTGTTCAAATAAGTGTTAAATGGCTCTATATTCTGACAGTAATCACTGAAATAGAGTGTTTGGTCAGTAACTTGGAACTCCCATGAAGGTGATGTGACTTTCAAAAAGTAAGAAAATAGTCCAGAATTCACCGGAGTAGGGATGCATCGATTATTTTTTTTGATGTACGATTATAGTCTGAGAAAAAACCACGATTATCACGGTTTCACGATTATTTATGGACGTATAAAAATCACATGAGCATTCTTTGAACAGAGGTTTTATTGTATTGTCCATGCATTGTTTAAAGGTTGCTGTCTTTTGAAAGGTAAATAAAGGCAAATATTTGTCCAAAATGATAAATAAAATAAACAAAGTCTGACTGTAATATTTATGACAGTAGATCTCTTTGGAACAAAACATAGTCAGGCAGGTGTATTATTTTTCTACATTTCTTTTGGATCACCTGAGTAGAGAACTTGTAAAACCTGGTGGAAAAACAGATCTAACTTATCTTTTAGTGTAAATGTTGATTAACTTTTAGTGACCTCCTATGAGAAATATAACGAATGTGGATACACTTGAGTGTTATCATCAACTGTGTCATCCTCATCCATGCCTATTAGTTTGATTATTATTCATTTTTAATCATCTAACGTTATGCAGGTGTTGTAGAAGGTTGGAGGTGTTGGAGCCCTTAGCTGCGACTGCGACTTCGGCAGGTTTTGCAGATTGGGGAGCCGTCATCTTTAACAACACCCTGGGTGTCCTTTTTGTAACCGAAATGCTGCCATACCGATTACTTTAGACATGTTTTGGGGGGGAAGAGATCATCTGTTTGAGTTGCTTGTGGTCTCTCAGGCTCTGTCAGTACGTTAGCTGTAATGCTAGCGTAGGCAAGGGAGGCAAGGGAGTTATCTAACGCTAGTTAGATAACTACCGGTAACTAGCGTTACGTCGTTACATCGATGGCCGTTCAGTAAACAAATTAAGAGGCCACGGAGACCACAGTTCGTGTCAGGCGACTGTCGCATCGCGCACGTCTCTGAAAAGTTTATGTTTGGCTGACGTCCATGGCTATGCTATTGGGAGCATAGCAGACTGGTGGGAGAGCTGTGTTTTGTGCACCCGCTAAAATAGTCCGTGCGGAAACGAAGCGAGAGGCCGGTTCCTCTCGTTCCAGCGCTGTCTGCGCCGCATGGGAGTTTAAACTGACGGACTTATTTTGACAACAAAACACCCGGTGTTACGGAGCCTCTGCGGTTATATAACCGTGACGTTTGAAAACGCGGTTAATAGTCAAACCGGTTAACCCCTGCATCCCTACACCGGAGATCCCAAGTAACAGCTGGCGCTCTGTGATGACATCATCGACAAAATGTGTCATTGATATAATATAATAAAGTTATGGATTTTGAGGACTTTTGAAAACATTTGGGATAATGTAAGTGCATAAATAAAGACTATATATAACATAGGTCTACTCGCTTTTAGACATTTTAATGCTATAATAATATAATGATAATGCTAAAGGTTACATATTGCAGATGGAGAGCAGAGTCCACACTGAGACGTCTTAAAATGAGAGCCATAGATCATTATGGAACAGAGTCGATAATGATCAATAACCAAATAATAAGCAATGAATCAATCATTTTGCCCTCACACCTGTCTTTCTCTCTCCCTACAGATGGAGTATGAGACAGGCAGTGCTGCAGCTGAGGGAAGGACAAACCATCGACCTACTGAGTCCTCCAACACCTTCATCACCATCTTCATCATCATGGTCGTCAGCAGAGCACGGAGGAGGGCTGGAGACAGGCTGCTGCCACTGACAGCTCACAATGCACTTCAAAAGCACTTTGAACTACAACCCATTACAATATATGAAAAAAACAAAGTATCCATAAAAACAATTCAACTAGCTACTTATTCTTTCTCAAAGTACTTTATACGAATGCTACTCTATACCTTTAAAAAGTCTTAGCTGACATAGACATTCACTACTGTTGACAAAATGTGATATTGTAAGTCGCTTTGAATTTTTATTGACACGTTGGGAACTGGTGGGAATAGCGTGATCCTCCCACGTGCTATGTCCTGCCGGCGAAGCTCCCCATATCAGTTAGAAAGAAGCGGCTGGCAACTGTGTATGTGTCGGAGGAAGCATGGTGCTAGTCTTGGCTCTTCCCAGATCGGCAGAGGGTGGAGCAGCGACCGGGGCAGCAGGAGGAAAAATTGGCCAAGTACAATTGGGGAGAAAAAAAGGAGGGGGGGGAATCTTATACATATACACACCCAAGCTAGGCGTTTTTACCTTCACAATGAAAGCAGTAATTTATAACTGGGTAAATAAAAATCAGGACCGACGACTCACTACGTGTTAAAATTGACTTTTAGTTGTCTTCTGTGTTGTCTTCTGTGTATTTCGGATCACACACAAAAATAACTAATAAGGCAAATAGTTTATTTAATTACAATTATTTTGATGGTTTTAACCAGAAGTTTCAATCTTATTCTTCTGGCTCACACTTGACGCTGCTCTGAGTTTTTTTGCGGCTTCAGTCTGCATGCAAATCATTATCACAAACGCTGTGTATAAACGTGAAATCAAAAGTGAGAATGCACAACCCGTTCTCACTCTGAGCGCGTCGCATATTGACGCTTTGTCCTGTCCCTTGTGCGTCGCTTGTTACTAACATGGTACCCTTGAGCGACACATGAAACGACTTGGGCTTTCCGACTAAACTCAATGCAAACCCATGGAAGTCATCTTTGACGCTTATGGCAACTGCTCCCCTATTAGCCTAATTGCTCCACCATTAGTCAACTGCTCGCCCATTAGGGTCTGGAGGAGCTAACCTCTCCCAGACCCTAACCCTAAACCTAACCTCTCCCACCCCATGCCTAAACCTAACCTCTCCCAGACTCTAACCCTAACCCTAACCTCTCCCACCCCATGCCTAAACCTAACCTCCCCCAGACCCTAAACCTAACCTCTCCCACCTCCCACGCCTAAACCTAACCTCCCCCCAGACGCTAATGGTGAGCAGTTGACTAATGGGCGAGCAGTTAGGCTGATGGGGGAGCAGTTGCCATAAGCGTCAAAGTTGACTTCTATGGGTTTGCATTGAGTTTAGTCGGAAAGCCCAAGTCGTTTCATGGGTCGCTCAAGGGTACCATGTTAGTAACAAGTGGCGCATAAGGGACGGGACAAAGCGTCAATATGCTACGTGGTCGGAGTGAGAACGTGTTGATGGTTTTAACCAGAAGTTTCAATCTTATTCTTCTGGCTCACACTTGACGCTGCTCTGAGTTTTTTTGCGGCTTCAGTCTGCATGCAAATCATTATCACAAACGCTGTGTATAAACGTGAAATCAAAAGTGAGAATGCAACGTCCGTTTGCCGTTTTATGCAGAGACTGTTGTCGTCTAAACATGGCCTAAGCTTCTTCACACAAGCCATTCTGTTTACTCTCTATTTTTCTTTCTATTATCATCCCCCCCAACCATTATTATATTTCGTTTTTTCTTCTTTTTCTCTTTCCTTCAGCTTGTTTACATGCTCATTTGGTGCGGTTGGGATGGGGGGCCGGACGTGGTGGGGTGGATCATGGCAGAAGATGGATACAGTAAACATTTATTTGCTGTGTCCATCTCTGTTCTGCCCTGTCCATTCTGTTGTGCTGTATTTGGTTCACCCCTCATCCCAGCTAGGCTAGTGAGAATGCAATTTGGAGATACCCCCTCTGGAGTTAGAACAAAACACAATGTTTTTTTCCTCCTCATTTCTAAGGTCTCCCATATGTGAAATGGAGTCTTGCATACTGCAAAAATGGTTAAATTGATAGATATTGTTATACACCCCAAAACAAAAAAATAACCTAAATATAGCCTGACCATATGGGAGTTGAGACATATAAACTCATGTAGAGTAATAATACAAGCTCTGAGAGCTTTCAAACTTGACTTGCTAGCAGTCAGAAAGCCTATAGAGAACAACTGGATGTGAATATCTTAAGGCAGGGGTTCCCAACCTTGTGGCCCGGTACCAAATGCATTGCGGCCTGGCAGGGGCATCATGCAAGCCAACAATCTGAGGGGGCGAACTCTGCGGCGCCGAATTTTCGCGGAATATTTAGAGGAATATCTCATTTTAAATTAACAGACTGAGCAGGTGTAACCATAAGGCTATTTTCCAAACTGCTCAGCCTCCTGGAAAGAGCCATAATCACCAGACTAAGTACATTGCCACTGCCCAGGCTCAATGGACTTGACAAAAAATGGAGACCACACGTTTCAAAGCAATGTAACACAATGTTTATTTGGGCTGGTATTGCCTTTTCGGAAGGTAGAAATCTTTTCTCTTCCATTAGTCTCATCTAGTGTCCTCTAGAGCAGGGGTTCACAACCTTTTTTGTGCCAAGGACTGGTAGATACATGGAAAAAAAAGTCGCGGAACGGTTGTCAATTTTAATGGTTTTAGTTACATATATATTTACTCACCAGGTGGCGACAAAGGGTAAATAACATCCTTTTGTGTTGTACTGTATGTAGCCTATACAGTATTTATGTTTTTGTTTTAACTACAAACATAAATAATCGTCAACTTGAAACTATGTTTCAACTACCATACACACCCTATAATATTATAGCCTATGTTTATTAAAAACAAAAACAAAATCTCTCAAATATCTGAGGGGGCAATTGCAATGGCATGGCGCTTCTGCGGCCCGGTACCGGTCCGTGGCCCGGTGGTTGGGGACCACTGTCTTACTCATCTACTGTAGTAACTCTGCTATGGATTGTTGCAGAAACACCAATGTGAGCTTGTTGGAAAGCTGTGGTTGTGCTGAATCCAGCAATGTCACATGTAAATATAGCAGAGATGGGCACTTGAGACTTGGTGACTTGGACTCGAGTCGACTCGAGTCCCTGTTTTGATGACTTGTGACTTGACTTGAGACTTACTTGGACTTGGAAGTTAAAGACTCGAGACTTGACTTGACTTGAGAGGTGATGACTTGGATGACTTGTTTGTGTTTGTCTGTTTAAATAATGAAATCATAATGTAACATTGTCCAAGTTTCTCTGTCTGTCCGGTATGCGTCAGTCAGTGCATGGCGAGTGCAAGCTGGAACGGCATTAGGAGGAGACGGAGAGAGGAGTGTGACGGACAGCCAGTCACCCAATCACCACAATCCCAGGAGGAGGATCATAACTGAGTCATCCAATGACAAATTGTCATCCAGTCATGCTCCTCCTTATAGACCCCTTATACAGCTTGTCAACATTGAGCTGCGCGCGCAACGTGTAGGCAGAAAACCCTCAGCCCAGCATTCACAGACAGTAAAAAAGCCCCGCTGTCAGGACTGCTCTATGCCCATCTGCAACACACAGTTATATTTTAGTTTTAAAATGCAGTTCTCGGCTTACTACCACAGCTTATCGCCTAGTGATAAGCAATGTTATGCATCGAAATTAACGTTGTTTAATGGGATATGTCTTACAGACCCATACGCACTGGCGCTGTCAATTGGCCAAGCCTAGTCATACATATCGTGCATTCCTTTATAACTGGGGATAGCGTAGATAATTATTCTGTAACTTGCAAAGATATATTGTTATGTTGATAATGCACACAACTCAATAATGACATTATGTAACGTTACTTGGTCGTTAACTAACCGAGCGATGTGGCTGAGCAGCCTACAGCTACAGGCAGCTTACCTGATTATGAAGAGCACTACAAAGTTGGGCATTTTTAATGATGTCCTCGTTCCAATCAGTTCAACTCAATAATGACATTATTTAACGTTACTTGGTTGTTAACTAACCGAGCGATGTGGCTGTTAGCTACTAGCAGCCTACTACAGTTTACCTGATATGAAATGAGCGAGCACTGCAAAGTCGGGCATTTTTAACGATTTCCTCTTTCGGCTTGCAACCAAAGACACCTACGGTTAGCATAAAAGCAGTATGAGTTGACGGGATTCGGTAAAACTTTAGTCCTTGCTTTTAATGCTAACCGTAGGTGTCTTTGGTTGCAAGCCGAAAGAGGAAATCGTTAAAAATGCCCGACTTTGCAGTGCTCTTCATAATCAGGTAAGCTGCCTGAAACTGTAGGCTGCTCAGCCACATCGCTCGGTTAGTTAACGACCAAGTAACGTTACATAATGTCATTATTGAGTTGTGTGCATTATCAACATAACAATATATCTTTGCAAGTTACAGAATAATTATCTACGCTATCCCCAGTTATAAAGGAATGCACGATATGTATGACTAGGCTTGGCCAATTGACAGCGCCAGTGCGTATGGGTCTGTAAGACATATCCCATTAAACAACGTTAATTTCGATGCAAACATTGCTTATCACTAGGCGATAAGCTGTGGTAGTAAGCCGAGAACTGCATTTTAAAACTAAAATATAACTGTGTGTTGCAGATGGGCATAGAGCAGTCCTGACAGCGGGGCTTTTTCGCTGTCTGTGAATGCTGGGCTGAGGGTTTTCTGCCTACACGTTGCGCGCGCAGCTCGCTTTGTTGTCATTGTGACGTAGGCGTATAATTGGTCTATAGCATTGTCGTGATTGGATGACTGGCCGTCAATCAATCATCTCACTGGATTGCACACAGCTGCGATATTCTTCAAACAGGCAGAAGGGACAGGGGCGGAATCTAACAACGTTTGATGTTGTAATCTGGCTGTCAGTGTTTCACTGTTTAACAGTGATCGAGAGGAAATATTTATTAAAAACTTTTGGCCAGCGCAGGCCCGTAGACGAACCGATCGTAGACTGCGAGCACACCAAGAGATCTTAAAATATTATGCACAAACTTGCGCAACATGGTCTCCAAAGTTCCCAATCATCCTACAAGTCCTTCTAGTTGTGAGATGTATATATACCCCGCCTAAAAATGTGCTTTAGACTTAGGGTGTTAATTCATATAGTCAATTTTTAATTTGTATTTTGGCCAACATTGAAATATTACAACTTGTGGTAAAAATTTGGTAAAAATAAATATTACTATCTACCACTTATTTAGCTTAATTTGGTTGCTTCCTTGTCAACCACAATGCATCATGGGACATTATGCAAATGTTGTGTCAGCCCTGGGTTAGAGGGGGGAGAGGAACATGTCACCTGAGTGTGTGTGTGTGTGTGTGTGTGTGTGTGTGTGTGTGTGTGTGTGTGTGTGTGTGTGTGTGTGTGTGTGTGTGTGTGTCAACAATGCTTTTCTGCAATGGCATATACAGTATAGGTTTCGAGCCTTGTTTATATTAATATGTTTTGATTGAGAAGAGGTAAATATGTAAGGGATAATGTATATTGAGGCGGTGATTACGGGGGAAATAATGACCGACAGGTGATGATTGAGCCCGACGCGCAGCGGAGGGCTTAATCATCACCTGAAGGTCATTATTTCCCAGTAATCACCGCCTCAATATACATTATCGCGCTTAGAACATGGCCTACAACTAAATCATTCAATAATCTGACAAAAATAATTATTCAAATAGATTTTTTAATAGCGTTTTCAACGACAAAGCGGTTTCATTCGTAATTGGCACACAAGACACCACAGCTGCAACTGGTTGGCCTAATTAGTAGTGTTGCTGACAAAAAGCTCTTATCAACTGATTAATCCAGGTGTGGCAGAGCAGCGGTCGGTTGTCGAGAAATAATGACCGGTGAATCTTGTTGATTGACCAATCAGAATCGAGTATTCAAGAGAGCCGTGTTCTAATCTAAGTTTAAGCTATTTGTTTTTGTTTGATTACATTGTAGTATGTCAGCCTGTCACTAATTCACTGTTTAAAACTGACCTGGCAGATTATTTTTTTTTACTGAGAAGCAGTTCAGAAATAAATAAGCCTTTTAGAAAGTTATTTGACTTTTGTTTGATTACATTTATTTCACTGAATATCAATGATTAGAACACAAATTCAATTTGTCATACTTTTTGAACGGGTTAGATACCGTAAATTGGCTAATATCAGGTAGACAGGTAATACCATGTCTTTTCTTTATAAAGAAAGGTAAGACTGCAGTATTTGGGCGTGGGGAAAAAAAGTGACTTGACTTGGGACTTGACTTGCCTTAACTAGGGACTCGACTTGACTTGACTTGACTTGACAAAACCTGTGACTTGACTTGACTTGACTTGCCCAAAACAAAATGACTTGGGACTTGCTTGAGACTTGGACCAAATGACTTGGGACTTACTTGAGACTTGGACCGAAGTGACTTGGTCCCATGTCTGAAATATAGCATGCATTATCAGGGCGGTACATCACTAAATGTATGGGGTGTCCGACTCCCAAACGAAAGAAAATCAAACATTAACTCATTGAGTGCCAACGACGTCGATCGACGTCAAAGTAAATAGTGACGTAGAGTGCCAATGACGTCGATCGACGTCAAATGCGTTTTTTGACGGTGGGGCGTGGATCAAAGCCTCCTGCATCTCCTGTACAAATATTGTAGCTATTGAAGGTGTATAACCTATTTTACGGACTCATTAGGTGGCGACAGTGCTCTCCAGATTAGAGAAAGGTCAGGAAAACAGCTGGAAAAAGCCCCGTGATGAAAGAGAAACCGCTCATGCTGCAGCCAGTTAAGCTGGAGTTAACGTTGGCTGCGAACAGCAGTCAATCCGCGCCCACAACTGAGCCTCTCTCTCTCTGCTGTACAGTTTCTCCACACGATTAGCCGCCAGAAAAGTAGCACCCGACGCCGAAGGGCCAAACCATTCTCAGCAGTCCGGTTTGGCTTTTCCCTGTCGCGCTGGGAGCCGGCACACAAAATCGGAGCACTCCGAAAATAGACGCTGGGTCAAGTCAAGTCAAGTTTATTTATATAGCCCTAATTCACAAGCATGTCTCAGAGGGCTTCACAGAAAGTATGTCTAGCTGATTCTAGCTAACACACAATAACAAGAATATACAGAATAAAGATAACATTTGAACATTTGAAGAAAACAGGAGAGTGGAGGAGGGAGGGAGAGGGAGGAGGGAGGAGAGGGGGGAGGTGGGGAGAAAATAGGAAATGTGGGGAGGTGGGAGGGCGCAGGGGAAGGAGAGCAGTGGGAATGTGAGAGAGGGGAGAGGACAGAGAGGAGGAGAGAACAGAGAAGGAGAGGTGGAAGGGTACAGGGGAGGTAGAGTAGAGGTAGGGTCTAGGGTGGAGGGAGGGAGGGGGGAGGTGGGGAGAAAATAGGAAATGTGGAGGAGGAGAGAACAGGGGAGGAGAGATGAGGGTGCAGGGGAGGGAGAGCCAGGGTAGGGATAGGGTCTAGGGTTGAGGGAGGGGAGGGAGTAGGATACGGGCCCGGATTAGGGCGAGGGTCGGGAGAAATGGGAAATGTGGAGGAGGAGAGAACAGAGAAGGAGAGGGTGCAGGGGAGGGAGAGCAGGGGGAATGTGAGAGGGAGGAGAGGGCAGAGAGGAGGAGAGAACAGAGAAGGAGAGGTGGGAGGGCGCAGGGGAAGGAGAGCAGTGGGAATGTGAGGGTACAGGGGAGGTAGAGTAGAGGTAGGGTCTAGGGTGGAGGGAGGGAGTAGGATACGGGCCCGGATTAGGGCGAGGGTGGGGAGAAAATGGGAAATGTGGAGGAGGAAAGAACAGAGAAGGAGAGGTGGGAGGGTGCAGGGGAAGGAGAGCAGGGGGAATGTGAGAGAGGGGGGAGGACAGAGAGTAGAGGTGCAGGGGAAGGAGAGCAGGGGAAGAAGAGCAGGGGGAATGTGAGAGAGGGGGGAGGACAGAGAGTAGAGGTAGGGTCTAGGGTGGAGGGAGGGAGTAGGATACGGGCCCGGATTAGGGCGAGGGTGGGGGGAAAATGGGAAATGTGGAGGAGGAGAGGACAGAGAAGGAGAGGTGGGAGGGTGCAGGGGAAGGAGAGCAGGGGGAATGTGAGAGAGGGGGGAGGACAGAGAGGCAGAGAAGGAGGGGTGGGAGGGTGCAGGGGAAGGAGAGCAGGGGGAATGTGAGAGAAGGGAGAGCAGGAAGTGGCAGGGATTCAGGAAAATAGGGGAGAAGAGGAGGAAGAGGAAGGAGCAGAGGGGGGGAGAATGAGGAGAGAGCAGGAGAAGGGAGGGGGGGGCGGTGGGATGTGGGGGAGGAAAGAGCATGGAAAGAGAGGAGAACAAGAAGGGGGAAGAAGGGAAGAAGCGGGGAAAGGGGGAAAGAGAGGGGGGGGGGAGAAGATCAGACAACTGACTACTCTAAGCATTAACCAGAGCTAACTGGGACATAGTATCTAGCTAATCTACAGCCTAATCTGGCCTATCCTACCCTGCTCTAGTCTGATTTTAGCCTGAACACTAACAGGTCAGCCTTAGGCTGTAGCTAATCTATCGCCTACCTAAGCTGTTCTAAACCAACCGGCAGCCCTCGACCAGTGATGAAGAGCACCGATGCCCCCCGACCCGGCCCCCGCCCACATATGGCGTGGGAGGGAAGGCCAGGCCGGGACACAGCGGCACCCCCTCACCCCCAGTGAACGCAAGAAAACCTTTCCACCATATGGATCGCTGGGTGCGTGAGGCTGTGTGTTAGTGTGGGGAGGAGTTTGCAGCTGAGGGGGGGGAGAGGGGGGTGGGGCACGCAGGGCACCACACAACTACACCATGTCACTACATCAGAAAATATTAGCTTCAGACTCAGTGAATGTGCTTGAAATGCTTAATTTCACAAAAGGCGGAATATCTCAGCTTCTAATTTGAAACGCCTGTTTTGGCTCAAAACAACCTATCTTCTCCGGCTCATAACTAAAGAACGGAAAATGGTATCAATAAACTTTTTTTTTGCTGATGATACAATATTGATCCTCGTTCTTTGTGCGTGTTCGGTGTTTACATAGTAATATCACACAATATTCTGTGGGCCTCGAGAAATCACTGAAAACGCTCTGAAACTCTGGCACTGGGAGCGTCCGTTCTCCAAAAGTGGCTGGCACTCAATGAGTTAAGGCCCCTATCTTTGCATCGGCGTAGAAACTAGGCCGAGCGCCTGGCGCAGCGCTGATCAGTGGGCGTGGACCAGCGCACACGCAGCCTAAAGCATTACAACCATGCCTTTTAAGCGTAAAATTATGCACCGTCATGCTCATTGGATAAGTGCAATGAACAAATCACACGCTTGCCTTTTAAGCTCCAATTCCAGTGGTCCAGCAAAACCAGACAAAGCCAAGCGCTCTGCTCCCCCCCCCCTTCCTTCATCCCATCTGTCTGTCTCCATATATAGGCTATTATTATGCTTCTCAAACCAATCTAACTGCAGTTTAAATACTGCAAGCATGTAAATACGCTACACTAGCAAGATCAAAGTGAAAAGAATGTTCTAAATGCATCAGCTAGAAAAATATAGCCTATCCCTATATGATTAGATTAATTAGATTGGTGAAAGTTTGTCCAGAAAGATATCATTTTCTCTCTCCTGCTGCAGGTAGGATGATGCACATAAATATAGCCTACATTATGTTAAGTCATTGCATAAATGTGTTTTTATTGTAAAACTAAAATGTGAAGTAGAGCCAATTTATTGGAGCGGACATCACAGTAGGACATGACAGTAGAAGCGCGTTACGCTGTCACTTATCTAAATCACGTTAAATCGACGAGGGATATATATAGGCCCAGGATTACATGTATGTTTCACATAGGGTGGTGTTTTCATTTCGATGTTTTATTTGGTCCAATATTGAAATGTTCTACAATTGCAGGTTGTGGTGAGGTCTCTAGACCATATTTCAAGCAGAAGGCCATTCGTGCATAATCTAATCCAATCACCCCTGACGTCAGTCAAGTTCTAGTATGACGTGGTCAGTCAAAGTCTTAGTATGACGTCCGTAATGACATCAGATATGACGTCAGTTAATTCTCATATATATAGCAAGGGTTCTACGTCACCTCTCTCTCTCTGGCCGATCATAACAGCAGCTAGCTTCACGGCAGTCCATCTCCCCTGAAGCCGTCCTCCGAAGCGTTGTTTTGCACCATATCTGGAGACCGAATCAGCACCCTCAAGCCTTCTCTACCCGTGGAAATTCCCCGCAGATATTCCCCACAGATCTCTCAACGCTTCCCACTCCATTCCTGGCATGTCGAGTTCCGAGCCAGAGCAGTCCATGGACAGCGACGACAGCTTAGCCAACGAGACCCTGTTCCGGATCGGCCACGGCGCGTACTTGCCTTCCGAGACGTCTGACGAAGACGTTGGCGAAGCGGCCGGACCACAGGCCGCCAACGCAGCCACGATGAAAAGGCCCGGCGCGCGTTCCCGTGGCACGGGGCGCGCCACTGCGACGGCCCGTGGAAGGAGAGCAGAAGACGAAGCGCCGCGTGCGCCTGGACGCCCAAGAACGCGTGTGAGCGTGCCGGAGGGGGAGGCCGCTCGGCGTGGACGTGCGAGAGGCCGCGGACGAAGATCAGCAGAGGCAGCCGCCCCGAGAGCGGGGAGACGCCGGGGAAATGCAGGCCGCGGGGCCGCCGCGAGACGCCATGTCCTTCCTGGTCTCACTGACCTCCAGGCCGCCGCCCCGGAAGCGGAAACGGCCCCATTCGTAGCTCCGCCGAGCCGACAGGGGTCGTCAAGAGCCATTCTGCTGTCCCTGCTAGATGCTAGCAGATCAGTAGATGCTCGTCTGAGGGCCCTGGAAACCCCCCCCCCAATTCCCCCCACGTTCGCCGCAGCCCAGCTGGCGCAGCAGCCGATCCTGCCCCCGCCCGTGCAGCAAGCCGACGTACTCCCCACCACCACCCAACCCGCCCAGATGAACACCCTGGCGTCCGCCACGCCCGCCATCCCATTTGGTATGCCTTTTGTTTCTCCCTGTGCCAATGTTTCCCCCAGGCTGAGGTCCCAGATTTTGCAGGGCAGAGACATTAATTTAGTTAGCATACTCCTGCCATCCCCCGAGTGTAAAAGGAAGGCTACGGGTGACCCAGATGCCCCTGTTTATTTAAAGTCGTCCGACCCCCGCCTGCCCAAAGACCTTTCCTTATGTGACTTCCTGAACACGTTTGCCGTTTACCGCGACATGATTTGCGAAGTGTACCCAGAGCGCCGCCATGAGCTCGACAAATATCTAGCGCTAATAGGGGACCTCTACTCCAACCACGGTAAACTATTCTACCAATATCATAAAGCATTTTCCGCTAAAGCCGCCCTGATGATCACTCAGACTAATATGCGGCTTAACTGGTCCATCATGGACATGCAGATCTTCACGTCGCTGGTTAGCGGGCGGCCGGCGAACACCTGCTACTCGTGCGGCGAACCGGGGCACTCTGCACAATTCTGCCCAAAGGCGGCCTTTCAGTCCGGCGCCGCCCCCACCCCGCCCCCTCCTGGGCGCCCGACACCAGCGGGTCCTCCCAGGTGCATGCCCATACCCCCGACTCCCTTTGCAGATATTTCAATGAAAACGTGTGCACATATCCCAAATGTAATTTCCTGCACGCATGTAGCACCTGCGGGGACGCCCACCCCCGCTCCCGCTGCCCGCAAAGGACCCGCCCCCGACCAAACAAGAAATATTGATTTACATTGCTTTGAAAACACCACATGTACTGTAGGTGTCCCTTGTGTTTTGATTAAATAAAGCGAGTTGATTGACAATTTACCTGGTCTGTGATCCGATCATCCTATCATTAAACGCCCACTAATAACAATAGTAATAACACAACTAAGAGGGGGGGGGGGGGGGGGAAACAACAACAACAACAACAACATACATGTTAAAAGCCGACAACCTCTGGGGGGAAGATCCGGATTTGGATTCCGGACCCCTCATCGTACAATTCGGTTCACCATACAAACCCCTAAGTCACCCAAGTCCAACGCCAAGTCAAGTCACCCAGGCCAAGTTGGGAACCCCTAAGTCACTAAGTCACCAACCCCTAAGTCAGGGGGAAGATCCGGATCGCCATACAAACCCCTAAGTCATCCAAGTCCAGCGCCAAGTCAAGTCACTAAGTCACCCAGGCCAAGTCGGGAACCCCTAAGTCACTAAGTCACCCAGGCCAAGTCGGGAACCCCTAAGCCACTAAGTCACCAACCCCTAAGTCATCCAAGTCCAGCGCCAAGTCGGGATATCACTAAGTCGCCCAGGCCAAGTCGGGAACCCCTAAGTCACTAAGTCACCAACCCCTAAGTAGGGTTGCACGGTATACCGGTATTAGTATGGTACCGCGGTTCCCTGCCGTTAAAAAGGATACTATACCACGTTAATTTAGTACCGATACTTAAAAAAATGTCATGGGTTGCGTCAGTGTGCGACCGTGGTGTTTGTTAGCGGAGGAGAGAGACACAGCGGCATTACAGTTGAGAGCCTGTCTCCCACCTCACGTGAAGGCAACACAGCCTTGCCTTGAACCAATGGTGACTCGTGAAAAGTGAAAAAAAGCTCGTCTCTGACGACTCTGTCTGCTTCATGTGGGGGCGTGTCGACTTTCCTCTCTTCCCTCTCTGCTCGCTCTCTGGCCACAGTCGTTCAGTCCTCACTACAGCACCCCGACACACAGGACAGACGCAGCGAAAATGGCAGCGGCTTCTTCTAGTCTTGCAAGCCGACCAACGCTTGTAGAAAAAGCAGATGCACGAAGCGAAATATGGAAATATTTTGCTTACGTTACCGACAGCGAAGGCAAGCCCGTGGACACATCCAAACCAGTGTGTAAAAGGTGCTTCAACGTGACGCAAGCGAAAGGATCAAACACATCGAACCTGGCTAAACATCTTGCCGACAGGCACCCCGACCTGTTCAAAGAGTTTAAAGACCGACAGGTTAGCGAACGTGAACGATAAACATACATGCCCTCAAATAAGTCCAACGAGTATTGTGTGACAAGCGAACTTGTTTCACTGAAAAAGTTCGCTTGTCACAATAGCCTACTCGTTTACAGTGAAACACGAGGCAATGTGCTGGAGCACAGATCTCTGCCAAGGAGAAAGTCATGACATGTAACGTTTAGGGGAGGGGACATCAGATGACTGCATACCATGTACAATATTTAATAACACTATGGTCCTCAATGCCAGTGTTATTAAAGCTTTTACATGGTAAGCAGTCATCTGATCTCACCTATCCTAATATTTACAATAATCCCAATTATTAATGATATACGAATTCATTGTAAAAAAACACCTAGCCTACACGTATGGGGGGGGGGGGGGGGGGGGGGGCTGGGAATACACCACATAATAAGCCTACATTTCAATAGCCTACATTTATGTGTGAAAATAATATATATTACTAGATTAACCATAAATCAGGCACTTCATGTTAATGAAGCTTAGGAGCTGCAAGTACAGAGTACTTTTTTTGGATAAAACAAATAGCTATAATAGTGTAGCAGCTGTGTGAAAATATATTTTATTTATATTATTTATAAGTTTAAACGGTTGACATTCCTTTAAAATATGTTTACAGGAGAGATTATGTTAATTTTACACTAGATAATAAAAGTTCTAGCATGTTCAGCGCCACACGTGGTGGCAGTACTACCAGCATGTAGTAAAATGACTACATGGCTGTGCATTACCTTGTTAAATCAATAAAATAAGTTTTAAGTTCCATGTTTTGTCCCCTCTATTTATTCCAATACTTTTCCTGATGTTTTAGTTTTTTGCCGTGGTATCGTTTCAGTATCGGTATCGAGATACTTAGGCAGGTATCGGTATCGAACTCATAATTTTGGTATCGTGACATCCCTACCCCTAAGTCATCCAAGTCCAGCGCCAAGTTGGGAAGTCACTAAGTCACCCAGGCCAAGTTGGGAACCCCTAAGTCACTAAGTCACCAACCCCTAAGTCATCCAAGTCCAGCGCCAAGTTGGGATATCACTAAGTCACCCAGGCCAAGTCGGGAACCCCTAAGTCACTAAGTCACCAACCCCTAAGTCATCCAAGTCCAGCGCCCAGTCGGGAAATCACTAAGTCACCCAGGCCAAGTTGGGAACCCCTAAGTCACTAAGTCACCAACCCCTAAGTCATCCAGCACCTCAAGCGGACGCTCCCGCTGGTCTTCATCAGCTCTCCAGCTACACCCGCCCGGAGCAGGCGGCCATACCGTGGCCCAAAGAACCCTCCTTCCTCAATCGGCGAGCATGGCAACAAGCAGTGTCCCGGGCTCCGTGCCAAAATGTCTCGTTGGTGGTGGCTCCCCGAAAAGCACAGCGCCCAGTAGGCGCAGTAAATCTCCCGGATCATTTTTGGGGGAGAGAGAGAGTCGAGAGAGAGAGTCAGGGTCAGTCAGAAGGCCAAGTCGTGTGGCACGCAAGGCCCGACCGAGCTGGGAAGCGCCAGCCGCAACGCAAGTAGGGGGATCAAGATCGAAGGCCCGACCGAGTTGGGAAGCGCCAGCCGCAAGTAGCCATAAGTCGTTAAAAAGGTCGAAGGCCAGAAAAGTACAATCAATTACTAATGTACCAAGATCGAAGGCCCGACCGAGTTGGGAGTGCCAGCCGCAAATAGCTGTAAGTCGCTAAAAGGTCGAAGGCCAGAAAAGTACAATCAACTACCGGTGCCCGCAGATCTCAATTAACCTCCGGTAATCAGATCTTCCTTTTGGGGGATCTCCTAGCCTATGCAGATGCCCTCCTCTTGCCTCAAGAGCAGCGCCACTGGCTAATGGAGTCATGCGCCAAAGTATTTGCCATGCATGCCGATTGCTAAATAAAGTTTGTTAAATCCTACCAACTGGCCTCTCATGATTGAAGTGAGGTCTCTAGACCATATTTCAAGCAGAAGGCCATTCGTGCATAATCTAATCCGATCACCCCTGACGTCAGTCAAGTTCTAGTATGACGTGGTCAGTCAAAGTCTTAGTATGACGTCCGTAATGACATCAGATATGACGTCAGTTAATTCTCATATATATAGCAAGGGTTCTACGTCACCTCTCTCTCTCTGGCCGATCATAACAGCAGCTAGCTTCACGGCAGTCCATCTCCCCTGAAGCCGTCCTCCGAAGCGTTGTTTTGCCCCACCCACCTCCCCAGTCCGCCACCAACGAGTCGTGACTCCTGATCCCCCACGGGGGGGGGGATCTCCTAGCCTATGCAGATGCCCTCCTCTTGCCTCAAGAGCAGCGCCACTGGCTAATGGAGTAATGCGCCAAAGTATTTGCCATGCATGCCGATTGCTAAATAAAGTTTGTTAAATCCTACCAACTGACCTCTCATGATTGAATTACCATTACACAAAATTTAGATCTACCTTCATATCTATTTCGGCTCATTTGGTTGCTATTTAGTAGCGAAATGGAGTAGCACAATGCATGCTGGGACATGCCAGGCAGTGAACTTACAACATATTTTTCCTATGGGACGTGTGTTGTGTCTGTCTGAGCGAGGGAGTCAGAGAGAGAGAGAGTCGTATTGTGCCTGTCAGACTGAGGAGAGAGAGGGAGTGACACAGAGAAGGGTGACAGAGGAGAGCCAGAGGAGTGCTCCGCACAACCAGCGCACTGAATAGGCCTGGTTTTCAAAAGTGCAAAGCGCTAAATTTACGCCAGTTGGGAAGATATCATTAGGCCGATATTTAAGGCCGAAACGCCCATTCTCGCCCATTCAGGGAGTGCGCCACGCCCATTCAGCGTAAAGCGCATTTACCAGCCTAAAGCCCTGTTGATATCTTCCCGAGGCAGGCGCAAGGCACGTTTTTTAGCGCCGAAGGCCCGTTTTAGCGCCGAAGGCCTGTGGGAGAATAGGTGCCTATGTCTCCAGTCCAAAACCCATTATCAGTGGTGAAAACAATGGTGAAAAATGCAATGTTTTTGCAAAGAAAAGTCACTTAAGTAAAACTTACGTTAGGCTACCAGCGTTTCATTCTCCATCTTTACAGTACAGGTGGGTGATCTTTTGGACTTCCTCATATTTGGCTATCAGCATTTTGTCGCACGTTGACTTTTGAATGGATTCACCACAGAACAAGCAATTCAACTTTATTCCAATGCGATTGTGTGCATCAGAGAATTGAACCTCTGCTATTTTTGCTTGGATGCAGGGGGGTCATCCCTATGTTCCCACAGCCCTATGTTCCCCCATTTCTAACACATTTTCTCCCCATCAAAATTAGGCCCTATGTTCCCCCATTTCTAGGGTTAGGGTTCATAATTCTTCATAGATCTAGCCTCTTAATTTTGCCCTCAGAGTGCACCAAATTGATGCATTTTAATTTAAAATGTAAACCCTAGACTCTAGGGTTTACATTTTAAATTAAAATGAAATGTTATTTTAGATTTAGAATGTAAATTTTCTATAAAACACAATACATTTTAATGTAATTCCACAACGTTTATTTTTGGCCCTCGGCCCTCCACCCAGATTGAGTTTTGGCCCTTCATGGGAAAGAATTTGGGCACCCCTGCCCTAGAGGGTCGGGCTCCACATTTTATTGTCTCCCCCACTTGCTAAACCAGGTATTCTCCCTTGATATAATTATATATATATATAAATGTGTGTGTGTGTGTGTGTATTTTTTTTTGCATAAATAAAGCCAAAAAACACTGCATGTAACGAAGTAACTCAGCGTTACTTGGATTAGTAACTGTAATATAATTAGTGTATTTGAAATAGTAATCCCTTACATTACTTAGTTGCTAAAAAGTAATCAGATTACAGTAAAGTGTTACTGTAACTGATTATGGTAACTAAGTAATGTGTTACTGTAATCTGATTACAGCAACTAAGTAAAGTGTTACTGTAATCTGATTACAATAACTAAGTAACGCCTTACTGCCCAACACTGGTGTTAACATAGGGCTGGGGGAACATACGGCTGGGGGAACATAGGGCTGGGGGAACATAGGGCTGTGGGAACATAGGGCTGTGGGAACAGGGCTGGGGAACTGCAGACCAGACGAACAAAGCCAGGAGCGGGCAATCACAACACTAGCCTCAACGCGACTCATCAGTCATTCTTCCTTCTTCGTCTAGGAGGTCGGCTCAAATGGCTGCATGTGATATACACGTTATCAATCACAATAAAACTGTACCTTCTTCGGCTGAGTCATTTTGGGTTTCAACTGCTCCACAGCGCCAGATGTATCGGTTCGGTGCTCAGTGGTTTGGTGGTGTACTGCAGTTTGCAATTTTGAGCATCGGCTCCGGCATGTGAATAAAGGCCACAACAACAGACTCGTCCGTCCGCCTCGAATTGGAGCCGTCTGCCGGCGCCAGCGAGCCCTACATGCTAGGACGTCAGTCAGCACGTTGGTTGCAGTAAACCTCCGACACACACAGAAGCCATTTAGGGTAACACTTTACAATAACGTACACAAATACTATAGTAGTTACTAGTAAACTAACCATTAACTAATAGCCAGTTAATGAGTAGCTAATGAAAAATTTGGCATTCTACAACAGCATGAGTGAATACTGGATTCTGATTGGCTAGCAACAGTGGTAAATACGCCAACAACCCACAGTTCGGCTCCAACCGCAGTATCACTCCGCTCCCTGATGCTGACTCCGTTCCCTGTGCTGACTCCGCCCACTGTTAGCCTGCAGTCTGCAAATCTTCAACAAGGAAATGGCCGATCTCTAACACAAGGAAATGTCCGATTTCGTAGTAACGTTTGATTTACTGGGTGGATTGAGTTTTGAGCAGTGGTTAGATGAAGATGAAGGTGAAGTGAACAAAGAACGACATGGTGAAATTGGGGAGAGAGAACTGGTTGAGCTTGAGTTGTCACGAGTTCGGACTAGCGGGATGTCGGACTAACGGGAGGTCGGACTAGCGCCCGGACCCCGAACCTGGGACTGTCAAACAAACAAACGCCCTCTGCCGTCACCAGATATCAACACACCACCACCAAAACGGGCTGCTTTAGATAACTGTTTAAATAACTGTACTTTTACAGGCAATGTATCAATAACTGTGAATCCCGTTAAGGAATAGGTTAGTTGTTTTTTGGCTCAAAGGCAACTAAATGTTTAGTGCAATCATTGATCTTGTGTATGGAACTATATTCTGTGGCGGAAGGATAAATGTATTCTGAAACCAGTAATGATTGTAAATAAATGAATTGGATGTTACAATTGTGTATTTTTTATATTATTTGGTAGCTGTTGTAGAAAACAAATTTACCACTCGAGGATCGGGGGTTGTGGGCTGATTTACCACTGGTACAGGGTTTATAGCACTCGGCTTCGCCTCGTGCCACAACCCTGTACCAGTGGTAAATCAGCCCACAACCCCCTCTCCTCTCGTGGTAAATTTGTTACTTAGTCAATCACTAGTTAATCATAGTTAATGAGTAAGTAGTCATTAGTTAATGATTAGTATCTAATTTGCTGAGTAGAGTAGTTAATCATTACCTAATGATTACTAAATGTCAGCTCGTGAATAGAGTAGTTAATCATTACTTAATGATTCCAAAATGTCAGTGCGTGAATGTATTAGTTAATCATTAGTTCATCTTTTTGTGTACCCTATTGTAAAGTGGTGCATCATACTCAGTAGTTTATAAATACTGAATCATTACCTGTCCATTAGTTACTCTTTTCGCACCCTAATATAAAGTGAAAGATATCCTTATCAAATAAACACTCCCTCCAGGTGAGATTCGAACCCTGAACCCCAAGATTGTTAAATTGTAAGTCTGGTTCTCTACCATCTGAGCTAACCAGCCTGTTGCTTGTTGGAGCCATACTATCGAATGTAGAGCCTGAGACCAAGTATTATAGTTTAAAGGTATATTCCACCCAAATACTACTTTCTGTCCAAGTACTTACAAGTACTTAGACATAAGTAGTATTTGGCTGAAACATACCTAAGTACTTGGACATGAAGTAGTATTTGGATGGAATATACCTTTAAAACTATAAGTATTTGGAGAGAAGGTAGTATTTGGGTGGAATATATCTAGTACTATAAGTACTTGAACAGAAAGTAGTATGTGGATAGGACATAATACTTAGTCTCTGACTCTACAGACCTATAGTATGGCTCTAAAAACTAATGACTACCTACTCATTAACTATGATTAACTAGTGATTGACTAATGCCAAATTTTTCATTAGCTACTCATTAACTGGCTATTAGTTAATGGTTAGTTTACTAGTAACTACTATAGTATTTGTGTACGTTATTGTAAAGTGTTACCCTATTTGGAATCGACGCAGTAGGGAGAGGTTGGCACACAAAGGAAAATGATTCGGATTTGCTACTAACCTCTTTATCGTCGTCATAATTTGACTCCGTGTCCCGGTGTCCCGGCAACGGCCAATCACAACTCTCGTGCAGCTGACGTCACGCACGTATCGTCGCCGCTGAGTTACATTTTGGAGGAGCCCCCGTCAGCCGACGGCGTCCCCTCCCCACGGAATACCATGGCCCCGGATACTTTGATAACAACATTGTGTCGGAGGTAGGTACAGTTTTATTGTGTTACTTGAGTACAACAACAAATCTGCGGACACACCTGCTGGCGAGTCACCCCACTCACGTTACATATCTCTTATGTGGTGGCTGGGTGGGGGGATTAACCAATTAACTTCAGATATAATCGAACAAATTGCGGGTCAATTAAAGTTTGTTCAAACTTTATTTTTTGAAAAAGTGACAGCTCTAGCACACCAGCGATAGTTGTAAACATTTGTCAACATCACAAGTAGCCAGCCTATTGACACAACCAAATGCAGTTTAGTATTGTAATAAATGTGGGTTTAATATACCAGCAGGAGAAACTGCTATTGTCAAAGCCCTTAAATGATCAATTGCACAGACTGGGGTATACAATACAACAATCTTTATTAGACAATCAAAGTAGAAAATGACACTTAATTCAGTTAGCCTATTTCATAAAAGAGGGCAGGGCAAATAGACAGGGGGCAACCAGCCACAATAAGGCTTCCATTAGTTTGAGAAACCACCACACACAGGGCTAAGCATAACCTAGCTTTAAAGCACACCACTCGAACACGGCATGCAAACACCCTCTACAGGAGGCACTGCAAGTTATCAAACAACACTTAATCAATAAGCACTGCGAACGACCATTTGTTAGATTAAGTGAAAACATGGGAATACTCTTCATGCGTTTAGTTAGCCTTCCCTCCTCTGCTTCCCCACCACCAGCTCAGTGGCCTTGTGGTCTGAGTGTCCGCCCTGAGACTGGGAGGTCGTGAGTTCGATCCCCGGCCGAGTCATACCAAAGACTATAAAAATGGGTCCCATTGCCTCCCTGCTTGGCACTCAGCATCAAAGGGTTGGAATTGGGGGGTTAAATCACCATGTGATTCCCGAGCACGGCGCACGCTGCTGCTCACCGCTCCCCCAGGGGATGGGTCAAATGCGGAGAACAAATTTCACACATTGTGTGACAATCAGTGGGACTTTACCTTTACCCTTATTAAAACTACAAATAGGCCTAAATGCACACATAAATAACTATAGACAATTGATGTTCAATATTAAAAGTAAACTTAACTCGCCCGCTTGGGCACGACCCTCCCCGGGGTCTACGCTTGGGATGCCGTCCAACTCCCCGGGGAAACGGCTTCGCTGGACGACATGAACAACAGCATACAGCTGATCACTTGGATTCAGTCGGGCGGTACGTCCGACTGCAGTATGGGAGCTATGCAGGCTGCAGCATCGACACACTCTCTATTATGTCTCGTCCCTGGCTGGCTCCCCCTGGGCCTACACAAGAACCCTTGGGCCGCAGCCATACGGAAGAGGCATATATGCACATATATGTAGTAAACATATATGCAGTATATGTTCATATAAGTATTCGACATATATCCACATATATATCCAGGATATATGTGCATATATGTGCATATGTATCACAATATATGAACATGTATGGAATTGGAACGTTTCATATATGGTCCATATATGTCTGTCCTATATAATTATATACTGTATGTGCATACATGTATAGATTGTATATGGACACATATGGCAATTATATGTACATTTGTATGCATTGACACTATACGGACATATATGGTTAATACATATAAAACTATATATGAATAATAACTATACATACATATATGTTTTATTTTATATGAACATATATGACTATTACCTATGTATAACTGTATGTATTTATCTGTATTCTACATATATCCACCTATATATATCCAGGATATATGTGCATACATATCACAATATATGAACAAGTATGGAATTGGAACAAGATTGGAATCAAAACGCATATCTCTTAATTAAAAGAAATATAATTTTCCAAATTATTTTTGATTGAACAACATCTCAGAAGTGAAACCCACCATAAAAATGGTTAGTTTTGCGCAAGACTTCCAGCACTACTGGATATTTTCAAGGTTAGTCCAGTGTGCATGAGATTGAAAAATAAGGTTTTTTTTACAGTGGAGTCATTAAAATGCCCCATAGTCTATATTATGGTTTTAGTGTAAACATTATATATTATATATGATTTAGAAGCTCATCGTAAAGCTGATTCCAAATATATAATTTAAAGGTCCCATTCCGTGCAAAAGCTGTTTTTACTTGTAAATGCATATATACTGCTGTCAGCCCTCCCTGTAATGAGTGGTCACACGCTCAGAACTGCCACAGTTGGATTTGTCCCTATCCAGCGTCACCCTGCAGTCTCCTCCAAGCCACACCCCCAAACGCGTCGTTTGCCGAGAGGGGAATTGGCTGGGAATTGGGACGTCACGAGCTTCCTTCTGCATACTGCGCGCGTGTATCTCACACAAGCTATCTGCACCATTTTGTCTATAGCCACAAAATTAACACTTCTAGCTGGAGCAACGCCGGCTGTACGTGATCCAGCAGCTGCGGAGGTGCATTCGGTAAGTCTAGGCATTTTGAGATGTCCTCTTTAGCGTAGTAACCGTTAAGTTAACGATAACTCGCAACCTAGCGTGCTGGTCCACAGACGCTAATCTGATTGGCCGCTGGGAGCCTGGGGCGGGCTCTTCCCCAGCGACCAATGGGAGCTGTTGGTTCTGAATAAATTAGCAAAACCAACCATTCTTGGGACGCGACGAGATGAGGAAGGGACAACTCCGTCACAGCAAACGGGCTTGCTGTATTTTCGACAGATTAATCCAGAATCATGTTTTGTGGACCAGAGACACACGTTTTTAAGAGGTTACAGCTGCACGAATTGGGACCTTTAAAAGCTTCATAAATTAAATCCTGTGGAGTTATTAACCATATTAGATCCCTAATCTCTGCCCCAAATGCATCATGGGACTTCCATGCAAATTCTGGAGAAATGTTCACGCCCCCTCCAACCAGTCTCTCTGCTGCACCCTGGATTACTTAGATGAACATAGATGATCACATGTATGAGAATACTCATATATGTTAATTGCTTATATGAGCATACCTGCTAACATATGTAAGTAAAGTCTTCTATGTTAATTGCTGATATACACATATATGTAGACATATGTAAGTTTAACCCTATATGTTCAATGCGTACACAAACATATATGATTACATGTATGAGAATATCCGCATATGTTAACTGATTATATGAGCATATATGTTGACATACATAATAGTAATCATATGTTTAATGCTTATACGAACACATATTTTGGTATGGAAGAGAATAACATATATGTTTGTTGCTTGTATTTGCATATATGCGGAAATATGTAGAAATATTCTTATATGTTAATTGCTTATATGTACATATATCTAAACATATGTGAGAATAACCCTGTATGTCCATTACTTGTATGAACATATATGATCACATGTATGAGAATACTCATATATGTTAATTGCTTATATGAGCAAACATGCTTACATATGTAAGTAAATTCTTATATGTTAATTGCTGATATGCACATATATGTAGACATATGTAAGTTTAACCCTATATGTTCAATGCTTACACAAACATATATGATTACATGTATGTAAACATCTGCATATGTTAATTGATTATGTGAGCATATATGTTGACATACGTAATAATGATCATATATGTTTAATGCTTATATGCACACATATTTTGATATGCAAGAGAATAACAGATATGTGTGTTGCTTGTATTTGCATATATGCGGAAATATGTAGAAATATTCTTATATGTTAATTGCTTATATGTACATATATCTAAACATATGCAAGAATAACCCTATGTCCATTACTTACATGAGCATATATGATCACATGTATGGGAGTACTCATCTATGTTAATTGCCTATATGATCATATATGTCAATTTATATTTGGATCACATATATGATCCTCACATATATATGCATATATCTCAGATGGGTTTGTATGCAAAGTGCATACATGTACATCATGTATGGTGACATATATGTGGACCTTGTGTCGGATGTATGTCCATATATGACATATATTACCTTTCCGTATGGGCAGTGTGCACGGTGCAATGTGCACGTCACGTCAGCGTGCAGTGTGCACGGTGCAATGTGCACGTCACGTCCGGGTACAGTGTGCACGGTGCAGTGTGCACATCACGTTAGGGTGCAGTGTGCACGGTGCTGTGTGCACGTCACGTCAGGGTGCAGTGTGCACGGTGCTGTGTTCACGTCAGGTCAGGCTGCAGTGTGCACGTCACGTCAGGGTGCACTGTGCACGTCACGTCAGGGTGCAGTGTGCATGTCACGTCAAGGTGCAGTGTGCACGTCACGTCAGGGTGCAGTGTGCACGGTGCAGTGTGCACGTCACGTCAGGGTGCAGTATGCACGTCACGTCAGGGTGCAGTGTGCACGTCACGTCAGGGTGCAGTGTGCACGGTGCAGTGTGCACGTCACATCAGGGTGCAGTGTGCACGGTGCAGTGTGCACGTCACGTCAGGGTGCAGTGTGCACGG